>NC_136979.1:29509965-29564965 GCF_032717465.1 Coenobita brevimanus
GGAACACCTAATGTCTGACTTGGCTCAGATCTCTGACTGGGGTAAAAGTACGAGTAATCTTGTTGTTTTTAATGCATCAAAACGCCAGTTCTTGCATCTATCAAACCGAGAAAATCTTCTGCAGGAGTATCCTCTAATTTTTAACAATATCCAGCTCAATCCTACATCATCTTTAAACATACTTGGGGTTTCATTCTCTCCGGATTTATATTGGAAAGATAATAGTACCTCTCTTGTAAAGTCTGCTTCCAAGAGATTAGGAGGCTAAGCCGACTCCGGGCCTTCTTTACCCCGGCACAGTTGTTGACTTCATACATAGGTTTTATTCGCCCCTGTGTAGAGCACCACTCTCACCTGTGGGGAGGCTTCCCACATACAGCTCTTCTCAACAAGGTGGAGTTAAAGACTTATGTCTCATTAACTCTCCCCTTCTTACTGACTTCCTTCAACCTCTGTCTCTTCGCCACACTGTTGCATCTTTATCTCTTTTCTATCGCTTCCTCAATGGATGCTCCTGTGAACTGTCTGCTTGCATCCCTCCACCACTATGGCGGGCAAGTAGCACCAGTCTAGCAACAAACATCCATCTCTTTTCTGTTCAGCTTTCTAATGCATGAATTAACCGTTACTCCTAGCCCTTCGTATATGCAGCAGGTCATCTCTGGAACTGTTTCCCTCAGTCTGTATATCCTACTTCCTATGATCCCCAGGCTTCAAACGCAATGCGTCCAGGCATCTCGAAATGAACGGATCTTGAATTTGGCTTTCTATATCTTTACTATTTCTTCTTCTTTGAGGCAACAATATGCGGGCACCTGGCCTTTGGTTTCTGCTTCCTTTTATATATATATATATATATATATATATATATATAGTATATATTTATGTTGGGTCCTGGAACACCCCTCCCCACACACATCCATAAGGTCATCAATGTCTATAGCTCCCTATCATTCGAGAAGTGTACCTATGTTTATGAAGATTTTTTTCTTTTCTTTTTTTTCTCAAAATCAGGCAAAGAATCACTTCCTGAAAAATTAGCAGGCTACGTTAGGTACCGGGACACACACACACACACACACACACACACACACACGTGCATTGATTGATAGATAGATTGATTGGTACACTAGTATAAATATACAGAAATATATTTACCTGACTGGTTACAAAAATCCTCAACACTCTGAGGGATGATGTCGTTACTGATTACTTAGGGAAATGCATTACATATAGAAACTACAGTATAAGAATGTAGTTAAAGCAACGCTTTCAGCAAGAGATGTCAGTGGGAATTAAAAAAAAAAATCACAGAACTATGAAATCACATGTACAACAGAACTGTATATGTCGTATCGATGCAAAATATCGTATTTCAGGCCTGTTAGTAAAATGAATAATTTGCCCAGTAGGCCTAATACTTTCTCAGAAGTTTAGAAAACTTATCTGCACTCCTTTTGTAACAAAATAAATCTGAATATGACATATTAACATCTCCTGTATTTTATGCATGGAAGCAGTATCGATGCTTAATATATAGCCTGCACATAACCCACACGGGAATATCAAGGTATAATACATTATCACTGCTATACAAGATGTGCTAGAGATTCTTTTGACCTTATGAGAATATGGCTTTTTTTTTTTTTTTTTTTTTTTTTTTTTTAAGTCACAAATGAACCTCCTGCTCTGATACACCACCACCTTTACCAGGCATTCTCCTTATTAGAGGAAGCTGGAGTGTTTGTACAGATTGCAAGGTTATGGAATCAGGGATATGCTGTTTAGAGAAATAAACAGGTCAAGGATTTAAAGCGAGAGATTTACCACTGAACATCAGTGTAATTTGACTGACCATAAGAGCATCTACTTACAATGCTACCTGTTCAGTAATGTGTACTACCATAAAGTCTGGAATCCATTGTGGGACTGATGTAGGCCTACTTTAAGTAAAGAGGATCCCTGAAGACGAACTTTGAAAACTACATTGACGCGCCAGCGTCAAAGTAGTTTTCAAAGTGTGTGTGTGTGTGTGTGTGTGTGTGTGTGTGTGTGTGTGTGTGTGTGTAATCTCTAGTGGAGAAGACCAGAACAAGATCACCGTTTGGAAACAGACTTAGTGAATCAAGAGATGTGCAGAAGCTAGTAAAAGTGCAACGGTATGTGTGGAGAAATGACAAAATCAAAGCACAGGATCCCCTTTATACCAGCGTTTCGCCCAGCGGGGGTTCTTCAGGAATAACACATTTCAACAACATTCCACCCATTTAAAAACATTCCACTCTATAAATAGCCCCCAAACTGAGAAGTGACCTGAACACAAAGATTAAGTAACTTTACATGATTTGTTTAACCGGGTTGTCCACTCGCTAGGAAATATTATGCCAGTGGCTTCGCTAACATAATCAATGATTTATGTGAAGGCAGAGTCTTTCCAGTTGTCATTATGGTCACTCTAAGGTAAAACAAAATTAATATATTTGTGTGGATTGCTATTCACGTGAGGTGAAGTCGACAGTTTCGAAGGCTTGACTGAAGAGGGTTGGGGCACAGTTATATTGCTTCACAGTTAGCTTGAGTTGGGTCTGACTGAGTTACCCCTTTATATTTTAGAAGAGAGAGAGAGAGAGAGAGAGAGAGAGAGAGAGACAGACAGACAGACAGACAGACAGACAGACAGAGACAGAGACAGAGACAGACAGACAGACAGACAGACAGAGACAGACAGACAGAGAATTCACCACTCTGTCAAGTATGTAATGATTAATATCGACTGCCACTATGACCAGCTAGATCGCCTAGGGCAGTGCTTCCTTTACTTTTTTTTTTTTTTTACCTCCGCCAACGAGGTTAGAGGAGTATATATCCACCTGTGTTTGTCTGTCCACACGATATCTCCAAAGGTTCATAATGAATTTCAATGAAATTTTGAGGAAGGGTGGGCCATGGGCCAAGAAAGAGCTGATTAAATTTTAGGGTTGATTCGGATCAGGATCCGGGTCCTATGTATCCCGCACGATATCTCGAAAAGTTCTCAATGAATTTCAATAAAATTTTGTGGAAGAGTTGGCCATGGGTCAAGGAACAATTGATCAAATTTGGGGGCGGATCATATGTATTCCACACAATATCTCCACGGATACGGATCCGGATCCTTTCTAATGGCAATGGCTTTGGAGGGGTATGCGCTCTCTAAGTGCTTTCTAGTTCCATTCTGCGGTTCCCCTGAAAAAAAAAAAAAAGGACTATCCCCATTCACATCTTTTTCTGATGAGGTACACAGCTCATCGTCGCTCGAGTAAGCATGTTGAATGTGATATTTTAACATCACAAGTAATTAAAATAAAAACACAGCTCACGGTACTAAAGGTACAGCTCCGTTCAGAAATTCGTACTACACCCGATGTGGAAGGCGCTAGTCTCGGCCCCTCCTTCCCAGACGACAGGTTACAGTTTCGAACCTCCCACGAACAACCAGAATTTAGCTAGTATCAAAGCAGAGTCATTCGCTCACCGACTGTTAAATGAAATTAGAAGTTTATTTTCACACTCGTAGGTATCAGTCAATCTTACTGCAGATTAAATGATGAAATTATGTTTATATTTGCGTGCCTTAAAAAATATAATACAGTAATAATAGCAGAAATGCACATAACAGAATATAAGAAGGTCGGCTATGAATCAGTGTGATTAGGCGAGCTAGTGAGTTATCACATGTCTTAATCCCAAGACACGGGCATTATTTCAGCTAACCATCTTTGCTCAGTATCTATAGCCTGTTCTACCGCTTCAAGGAAAATCCATGCAGCTAAAAATAATTTGTATGCAGTCAAAATATTCAAACATTTAAGAAATATCAGAACAATTAAAACTCATATTCATACTCAAAACCAGATGAAGACGATTGGTGGAGTCTAAGGAATAATGGAAAAAATATGTTTTATGATGAAGTAGCCTACATGATGTTTCCCCTACATAACTACATAACCGTTGGTCTCTCTCTCTCTCTCTCTCTCTCTCTCTCTCTCTCTCTCTCCACACACACACACACACACACACACACACACACACACACACACACACACACCACTGTTCATCTGAATTCTCTGCTTGCATCTCTCCCCCATTATGACTGAAACGAGGCACCAGCCTTACCCCATCCTCCCACCCACTCTGCATGCAACTGTTTACTAGTAATCTGTCTTTCTTGTATACGACTAGTTATTTGTTGAGATGTCTCAGCATGTCTTCTTCCAATGCACAGTGCCCAATTATTTCAAACGGTGTGTCCAGGCATCTCAATGGAATGGATATTTGTGTGTTTACGTTTTTTTGGAAGGAACCGACAGAGTTTTGATTTATGACGGTCACATACAAATCAGTCCTAGTCATTCGAAGAACGAGACTTCAATTCCCATCTCCTGATGTATAGCTGTTGTTCCTGTTGTGTAACCCTGGTCTGTCTGGCCAAGCAGAGCCATGAACCACAGTCAAGCAATCGCCTCTGCAGGGCTGTCCCGTGCAGTGATGGGGTGAAACTAGGATATCTGGCCTTGAGGTGCATTTATTGTCGCAACGCCACTAGCTTTATAGGCAGCAGTTTGTTTAGTACAACAGTTGCCCTTGTAACAATATTTTCATATCATATAATTTATTTTAACACAAGTATACACTCTTGTAATCTTATTCCAAACTAGACTTTCGGCATTGATTTTTATTAGCGCCATATTTACTAATGGCGAATACTTTCATGTTAGAAAGGACGGGAGCCCCTCGAAGAACCACCCAGGCTGAAGATTCTGCTCTTGTCGCGGCAGCAGAGCCAGCTCCCCTTACGAACGCGGTGCCCATAAGGGACAGTCTTCAGTTAGACGTGTCTGCGCTGACTGTTAGGCGAAGGCTGCATGACGCTGGTAAACACCATAGAATTCCAGCAATGAAGGAACGCCTGACACAACAACACAGAGAGGGGAGGTTAGCCTTTGTTCAACGATACTTCCAGGAGAACCTATACTTTTGGTCGCGAGTCATCTTCACGGATGAGAAGGGTTTCTCCTACACCTCGCATGGTAGGGTTCACTGCTGGAGGAGAAACAGCACCAGGTATATGATATTACCAATTTTATTACTGATAAAACTCCGTACTCTTATTCCCCACTCCAGGCTCTGTCTTCGTTGCAGTCATCTGTTTTCTATCACTCTGTTACAGTGATTAACCGATAATCAGACTTTTACGTATGGAATAGGTCAATAATGAAGCTGTCTTCCGCAGTCTGCATACCCCTCCATCCTTGATTTCCAGTCTTTTAAAGGCAATATGACCAGGCATCTAAAATAATCAGGATCCCTTATTTTTGGTCTTATTCTGTTCAAATTGTCCTGGCAAAAGATATGATTCCTTCTACTCTTTGCCTCTGTTTTCTTTGTATAAAGACATTAGTGCCAAGAAAAAATGTCATTAGTTCTAAATAATATAAGGTTAGGGGGACATGTCATCACCTAGTATTCTGTCAAATGGCTGCAGTAATAAAAAAAAAGTGAATATATATTTCACATGCAGATACGAGAGGGTCAACATTTGTGATGAGACACGATCGGGTCACGTTACCTGTAACATCTGGGTATACCTGACTCTACATGGCCTGGGTGACTTGTCCAGCAACGAGGAGCGTTTTACTGCTGACCAGTATGTCCATATCCTGGAGGAACGTTTCCTGCCATCTTTACGCGCAAAGGGCTTTCCGTTCCCAGATGGACCTATTATTTTCATGCATGACCGGTGCCCCATCCACACATCACGTGTAGTACAGCAGTGGTTTCAGAGACAAGACACACTTCAGCTCTTAGACTGGCTCGCCAAAGGGGCCAATCTAAATGTAATAGAACATGTTTGGGCTAAAATGGTTCATACCTCGCAGTCAGGAGACGAGAGGACAAGAAATGAACTCCTCAACCACGTAAACGCCAAGTGGGAACTTTGCCGGCGCAAACACGACTTCATCCGTGGCCTTGTAAGCTCCATGCCCGACAGGTTGCAAAACAGTGATTGAGAAACAAGGAAGCTGGACCCGATATTGATATGAAAAGTTAGGCAATTGTTATCATTATATTAAGGATATGTATATATAGATAGACAGATATAATAGATACAACAGAAAGATCGATATAATAGAGATACAATAGAAAGATCGATATAATAGATACAATAGATAGATATAATATAGATAGACAGATAGATAAATAGATATGAGATAGATATAATATAGATGGAGATAGATAGATATAATAGATAAATAGATATAGTACAGATAGATTTAATAGTCATATATAGAGACAGATAGATAGATAGGTATAATATAGATAGATAGATAGATACAATAAAGATATAGATATAGATATGATAGATTGTAGATAGATATGGTATACATAGACAGCTATAGATATAATATAGATAGATATAGACATAATATAGATAGACAGATATAGATACAATATATATATATATATATATATATATATATATATATATATATATATATATATATATATATATATATATCTTATCTCATCAGCCGTTTGAGTGTCAACTGCAGGATCGGCCTATCCCTACAGAAATGGGGACGATACAGCCAATGTATCTCTGCCAAGTGGCTTAGGCTGTCTAATAGAGATTGTATGTAGGGTGAGAAGTGCTAATAAGTGTAACTGTTGTGTTGGAGTGGCTTTGGATATGTGTGTAGTCTGTGAGCCAAGTGTAATCGGCCCGCGCAAGCCGACTGGGTGCAAGCATACTTTAGTACAGTATGTGACACTGGTTCCACCACAGCACTCTTTGTGTCCGCCAATGCAGTACGTGGCCAGAACACTCCCAAAGTTTATTACCCTGGCGGGACGCAAACCCTCGTTCTTCCGTGTACGAAAACGCACACTTTACCACTGTACCACAGAGGCTCATATATATATATATATATATATATATATATATATATATATATATATATATATATACAGAGAGAGAGAGAGAGAGAGACAGACAGACAGACAGACAGACAGAGACTAAAAAATAGAAATAAAAATGAAATTGTCTATTTTTGTTTGAAAACATCTGTATAATTATCCTTATATATTTTTCACCACCTACTCGAAGCAAGATCACTCACACGTAATAAATATAATGTGTTCCTTGGCCTTCCCACACAAACAGGACGGATGAAGTAAACTATTTCAGTGTCTTTACCGCCATATGCGACTTGTTAATGCGTCGGTGGTGGTGGTCGGTGGTCGCGGCGGCGGCGGTGGTGGTGAATTGTGGGTATTGGTGGATGGCGGCGGTGGTGGTGGATTGTGGTGGTAGGTGGCGGAGACTGTCGTGGTGGTGGCTGTTGTTGTTGTTGTTCTTGTGTGCTTGTTTGTGTTTATGTTTGTGTGTGCGTGTGTGGTGTGCGTGTGTGGTGTGCGTGTGTGTGTGTGTGTGTGTGTGTGTGTGTGCGCGCGCGCGTTTCAGTGGGCGAATAGTCAACTCATAAATCACTTATTGATTCATATCAGACTTCTTCATTTCCCTCTATTTGTATATTGTAACTTGTAATTTGTATATATTTTTCGTCACAACCGCAATTTGTCCACGTATTTCCTTCATTAATATGTAATAATACTTGCCCATATCTATATACATATCCGTTTCATCTCAAATTTCGCATTCGTCGTGTGACTGAAACTGTTCCGGTACTTGCTGCTCTGTCTGTGGTGGCGAGAGGTTCGGGGTATTAACATGTCGTCCAGAAAGAGCGGACCGAGGCTTGAGCCTTCCACTTTGGGTGTAGTACGAACTTCTGAACGGAGCTGTACATTCAGAAAGTGAAAAAAAAAAAAAGTGATGAGGTTAAAGCTGTACTTTTACATCCATTTGGGTATCAATATGGGAACAACAATATGGGCACAACAGATGTCATCTTGAATACGGATTTGATGATGTTGCTTTGACGTTCAGCATTTTGGAAAACTCTCCTTCGCACTCCCAGGCTCCCATGACTAATTCTCAGCCGAAGAAAATTGTGTGGTGGTAGGTGGGCTAGATTACCACATTTATCTCGATCATGAGAGACCTAATAGTGACTGAACCAACACACTCATGCCTCTATGATTCACTTTCAGTTAAATAAAATCATTTGGTGTTAGCTGGTATAAAATGCTCGAGTTTTCCCGACCAAGAGATGACTAACAAGGTCAGGTATTATGCCCGTCGAGGCGCGTCTTGATTATCTTATAACTGAGCTAAACAATGCCTTCTGGTTTTAGAAGGATAAAATTAAATATTCGTGATGATCCAAATAGGGTGGGATTGTCAGAAAACTCATCAGTGAAAAGAATCCCTCCTAAGCCGAATAAAGCCATCTGCCAGCAGTGCAAAAAGTTAAAAAAAAGAAGCCATATTTGACGGGCTGCTGTGATGGCGCAAATTTTCAATTATTATTTATTGACCATTCACTGCCTGTCTTTAGGTGATAGTGATCGTTGTTGATGCAGAGGTCAGGCAATAGTTCATTTACGCTGCCTGATACCACATCATGCCTTAAGAGCTAGTGCTAAGCTAATCCAGAACTGCTATCTGATTCGATACAGTGATCTTATTTTCAGTTTAACCATAGTGGTACAGGAAGATGGTACTCAATAATATATTCACCTCTAATATGGACGGAGTTGATTAAGGCTATATCTAATCTGTGCAGTCCGAAAAAATCTCTCCATATCTGTTTAAAATCGTCCAAAGGTTGCAGCAATATAATATAAAACACGTCGTCACCGAATTAAAGGTGTTCATTTGGTTGGAATTTTGCTTCGTTTGTTTGCCTAAAAAATGTTAGGAAATTATTGACAGAGACCTCAGCTGCAGAAAAGAAAATCACTCAACTTACTTTCTAGTACAGCACTAATGAAACCCTAACAAAAATTCTACGAAGATTGTCGGGCCCAAAATATCGCCTGACTTGGAATTGGAAGTCATTGTTCACTGTCTCGTAATTTACCATTAGGAAGTATTTAAGTTTTTTATCACTATGAAGTATTTCAGTTTTTTATCATTATGAAGTTTTTTTTTTATTTTTTATTTTTTATGAAATATTTCAGCTTTTATGTCCGCGGCTGTGCAAACATACCCCATGCACGAAGCAGTCTTATGCTATGAATGAATTCGTTCCACTACCAAGGAAAAAAAAAAATGGCGGCGCTTAAAGTATAACCCAGTTCACTTGTCTTAGAAGTATAACAAGTGCTCCTGCGAAGGGCTCTCGCGTTTATGCGCTGTTCTGTTGTAACGTTGTCACTTGGATTTTTTTTTTGCAGCTAACCAATTGATCGTGTTCTTTGCAGCTTCGGGAATGGAACGCAAGTTGTCTGAACGCAAGTCCGAAATACTTTAGTTGTACCTGTGGGGAAAAAAATTCTGCGGAGATCCTATGCCGGGCGCCAGGAGCGGATTTTTTTTAGTCAAAATGTGATCGCTCATTAAATATAGTAAAAGTTTTTCAATAGTGATGGGACCAAGTTTTTTCACATCAGCGAATTTTTTGCGATTTCTGTGTAATTTTGGTGCGATTTTGAATGTGTAGTTTCGGCTGCCCAGAATATACACACACACACACACACACACACACACACACACACACACACACACGGCTACTGCTATCGTATATTAGATTCCTGGAAGAATTGTATTTATTTCAACCATATCATTAGTGCAGCTTGTTTCACACCCTTTCATCACATTAGTCTGACATTCCCTCATTTCATTTCTCATTGGAGCTAATAAATAGTTCCAAACGTAAATACAGTTTGCTGATAGGTTAAGGTTGGTAAAGGCTAGTGAGACAGGATAATAAGAGATAATGGGTTATATATATATATATATATATATAATCAGCAGCAGTTTGAGTATCCACTGCAGGACCGGCCTATCCCGACCGGAATCGGGACGATACAGCCAATGTATCTCTACCAAGTGGTTTAGACTGTCTGGTACAGATTGTATGTAGGGTGAGAAGTGCTTGTAAGAGTAACTGTAATGTTGGAGTGACTTTGGATGTGTGTGTAGTCTGTGAACCATGTGTAAGCGGCCCACGCTAGCCGAGTGGGTGCAAGCATACTTTATAGTAAGCGACACTGGTTCAACCACAGCACCCCTTGTGTCCGCCAATGCAGTACGGGGCCGGGTGAACACTCCCGAAGTTTATTTCCCTGGCGGGGCGTGAACCATGGTTCACTTGTGTACGGAACGCACACTCTACCACTGTACCACAGAGGCTCCATATATATATATATATTTTTTTTTTATGCGAGGAAGAAGGAACCAAAGGCCATGAGCCCGCAGTAACAGTTCCCTCCAATAGAAAAACAAAATACAATATAGAGCCAAATTCAAGATCCGATCATTTTGAGATGCCTGGACACACTGCGTTTGAAAGACTGGAGATCATAGGCAACAGGAAATACAGACAGAGGGAGACAGTTCCAGAGTTGACCTGTTGCATAAATCAAAGACTGGGAGTAACGGTTAATTCTTGCATTAGAGAGATGGACTGAAAAAGGATGAGAGTCTGCTGCCAGACGGGTGCTACGCGCCCGTCGTAGGGGTGGAGGAATGCAAGCAGACAGTTCAGAGGAGCAGTGACCATTAAAGTAGCGATAGAAAAGAGATAAAGATGCAACAGTGCGGCGAAGAGACAGAGGTTGAAGGGAGTCAGTAAGAGGAGGAGAGTTAATGAGACGAAAAGCCTTTGACTCCACCCTATTGAGAAGAGCTGTATGAGGGGAGCCTCCCCACACATGAGAGTTGTACTCCACACAGGGGCGGATAAAACCCCTGTATAGAGTCAACAATTGCGCAGGGGTAAAGAAAGAGCGGAGTCGGCTTAGCACACCCAATCTCTTGGAAGCAGATTTTACAAGAGATGTAATATGATCTTTCCAAGATAAGTCCCTAATAAATGAAACCCCAAGCATGTTCAAGGATGATGTAGGATTAAGCTGAATATTATTAAACATTAGTGGGTATACCTGTGGAAGATTTTGTCGGGTTGAAAGGTGTAAGAACTGAGTCTTAGATGCATTAAAGACAACCATATTATTTTTACCCCAGTCAGAGATACGAGCCAAGTCAGACATTAGGTGTGCCATAGCCTCATCCCTTGTTTGTTGAAGTAACTGTTGAGATGGGCGTTGCGGGAACCGAATGGAAAGGTGAAGGGTGGAGTCATCAGCGTAAGAGTGGATAGGGTTAGATGTACAGCTTAGAAGATCATTGATGAATAAAAGGAAGAGAGTTGGTGAGAGGACAGAGCCCTGAGGAACACCACTGTTGATAGATCTAGGAGAAGAACGATGGCCGTCTATAACAGCGGCTATAGAACGACCAGAAAGGAAGCTAGCGATGAAGGCACAGATAGAAGGATAGAAACCGTAGGAGTGCAGTTTGGAAATTAAAGATTTATGCCAGACTCGATCGAAAGCCTTTGAGATGTCAAGTGCAATGGCAAAGCTTTCGCCAAAGTCCCGAAAGGAGGATGACCAGGAGTCTGAAAGGTAGGTGAGAAGTTCGCCAGTGGAGCGTCCCTGACGGAACCCATACTGACGATCGGAAAGAAGGTTGTGATAGGAAAGATGCCTTAAAATTTTTCTATTAAGAATTGACTCGAAAACTTTTGAAATACAGGACGTTAAAGCAATTGGACGATAGTTGGAGGGTTGGGAGTGGTCACCCTTCTTTGGGACTGGCTGAATGAGAGCAAACTTCCAGCAAGAAGGAAAGGTACAAGTTGACAGACAAAGACAAAAGAGTTTGCCTAGGCAGAGTGTAAGCACAGAAGCACAGTTCTTGAGAACAACAGGAGGGACCCCATCAGGCCCATATGCCTTGTTAGTACTGAGGCCAGTGATGGCAGAAAATACATCAACTGAGGAAATTTTAATGTCAGCCATGAGGAAGTCAGAGGGGGGAAGTGATGGAGGAACAGCACCGGAATCGTCTAAGGTAGAATTGGAGGAGAAAGTCTGTGCGAAGAGATCTGCTTTATCAGTAGAAGAAATAGCTACAGAACCATCAGAGTAGAAAAGAGGAGGGAAGGATGATGAAGTAAAGTTGTTAGAAAGATTTTTGGCAAGATGCCAGAAGGAGCGGGAAGAATTCGAGTTGGAGAGTTGAGAGCATTTAGTATGGATGAAATTATTTTTAGTAGAGCGAAGAACAGACTTAGCACGATTCCGGGCAGAAATGTAAAGATGATGTGATTCAGGGGTGGGTTGGCTCCGGTACCTTTTGTAGGCCCTCTCCTTGTTGCGGACAGCATTAGAACAAGCGTGATTAAACCAAGGCTTTCTTGCATTAGTCAAAGGATATGAGAAAGGAATGTATGCTTCCATGCCCGAGAGAATAACCTCCGTAATGCGCAAGGCACACTCAGATGGCTCACGGCCATGGAAGCAATAATCATTCCAGGGAAAATCAAAGAAGTACTGCCTGAGGGCCTCCCAGTCTGCGGCTCCAAAATGCCACAGACGACGTTTCCCTGGAGGGTCCACAGGCCGTACCGGAGTGATAGGACAGGTTAAGGTAATAAGGTTGTGATCGGAGGAGCCCAACGGAGAGAAAAGATTAACAGAGTAAGCAGAAGGATTAGTTGTGAGGAAGAGGTCAAGTATGTTGGAGCTCTCTCCAAGGCGGTCAGGGATACGGGTAGGGTGCTGTACAAGCTGCTCTAGGTCATTAAGGATAGAAAAGATGTAGGCTTGTTCACCAGGTGGATCCGTGAAAGGAGAGGAGAGCCAAAGGTGGTGGTGAACATTGAAATCTCCAAGAATGGAGATTTCAGAGAAAGGAGAAATGGATAGAATGTGTTCCATCGTAGAAGTAAGATAGTCGAAGAATTTTTGATAGTCAGTAGAATTAGGGGATAAGTAAACAGCACAGATATATTTAGTCAGAGAATGACAGGAAAGCTGAAGCCAGAGTGTGGAGAATTCAGAAGAATCAAGTTCAGGAACACGAGAGCAAGATAAGTCGTTGCGTATATATAGACAACAGCCACCTTTGGCTTTGAAATGAGTATAGAGAAAGTAGGAGGATACAGAAAAGGGTTTGCTGTCAGTTGCCTCAGACAGCTGAGTCTCCGTTAGAAAAAGAAGGTGAGGTTTAGAGGAGGAGAGGTGGTGCTCAACAGAGCGAAAGTTAGAGCCTCTGTGGTACATATATATATATATATATATATATATATATATATGGAGCCTCTGTGGTACATATATATATATATATATATATATATATATATATATATATATGGAGCCTCTGTGGTACATATATATATATATATATATATATATATATATATATATATATATATATATATATATATGGAGCCTCTGTGGTACAGTGGTAGAGTGTGCGTTCCGTACACAGGTGAACCATGGTTCGCGCCCCGCCAGGGAAATAATCTTCGGGAGTGTTCACCCGGCCACGTACTGCATTGGCGGACACAAAGGATGCTGTGGTTTATATATATATATATATATATTGTGTGTGTGAAGTCTACTACTATGATTACCTGATGTACAGTCTAGGGCCATGATTACGTGATGTACAATCCACTACTTTAATTATCTGAATAAGTTGGTACAGTACACTACTACTCATCCAGGTTCTTGAGGTGGTGCATCCAGGAGTGCGAAAAATTTTTCTGAGGATTACGTGGAACTAATAGTATGCAAGGAGGGGTGTATGATATGAACGGGACAACAAATGTCTTTAGGTGAAATATGTTTTATTGTAAATATATATGGTGAGAACTGCATTTATAGCTGCAGGAGTATAGATGAAGTACAGACTGTATGGATATGTTTAGACGGCAACAGTACTGTGACTGTGTGCCTTCCCAGTTCATAACACATTATGTTTTTAAACAAGACAGGAGCATGAGGCAGCAAGCCAGTCACTGGATGGTGAGGTATTCATCGATACAATTGCTGTCAGCAGTATTCGTTTAGTGGTGTTCAGTGCCAGTATATGAGATTCCTTATTTAAACTTTACTTTTCTAATACCTTATTTAGTGATTTGCAGTTTCTTGATCAAACACTTTCATAACTAGAAAGCACTCCCACAGCACATAACTCCACCAAAGCCATTGCAGGATTTGCATGCGCATCCGGATCCGCCCCCCCAAATTACTCAGTTCTTTCTTAGCACATGGCCCTCCTTTCCAGAGAGTTTCATTGAAATTCATAGAGAACTTTTGGAGATATCCTGTAACAAACAAATGAACAAACAAATGAAACTACCATAGGCAGAACACTTGCCATATGAATCCCCCCTCTTTCCCACTTTCCCCCCTCTTCCCATCCTCTTCCGCCCCCTCTTTCCCACCCTCTTCTCCCCTTGCCGGATGGTTCAGATTGTGTCAGCTTAGTTTTCACCAGAGTGTGGGCAGTACAGCGCTTGCCGTGTGGAGGCGATTGTCTGCTTAGTTTTCACCAGCATATGGGCCGTAAAGCTCTCGCCTGATATATGTGATTGTGTGTTTAGTTTTCGCATGTTTGTAGTCAGTCACTTGGCGAAATTTTTCGCACTATACTGCGAAGCACAGGATGGATTTAGGAAGCTAAAAATTTCATTCCTAGGTGCCCCCAGATGTTTCTCTTCCATTTGGTAAGGTAAACGAAATCGATTTTTCTAATCTGAAAAAATGGTGCAGGGGAGCGCCGGCCACTGAGTCCCGACGATTTCCGGACCCCTGGCCATTGAGGGGTTTCAGTCCCTCACCCAGCCCAGGGCTTTCAACCGATATTGATGAAAAACAATAGGCTTCCAGGGTTTATGGATATCTACCTTCTGATTTATATTCAGAACGATTGGCACAAAATTGTGATCCGCAGAAAGCAGACAGACAGACAGACAGACAGATGAAACTGTCCTAGGCAGAGCGCTTGCTGGATGGATCCCCCCCTTTCTCCCCCTCCCCCTCTTCCCTTCCACATCCCCCCCTCTTTCATCCCCTTTCCCCTTCTCCCTCCCCTTACATTCCTCTTCCCCCCTCCTCACCCTCTCCTCCTCCCCCTCTTTCCCTCTCTTTTCTCCCCTCTTGCCGATGGATCTGATTCATAGAGGTACCTACCTCTATGATCTGATTATCTGCTTAGTTTTCACCGGCGTGTGGGCAGTAAAGCTCTCGTCTGATGTATCTGATTGTGTCTGCTTAGTTTTCACCGGCGTGTAGGCAGTCACTTGGCGAAATTTTTCGTGCTTCATTGCAAAGCACAGGATGGATTTAGGAACCAAAAACTGCACTGCCAGGTGCGCCAGACGTTTCTCTTCCATTTGGTAAGGAAAAAAAATAATTTTCAAAATTTGAAAAAATGGTGACTGGACTGGCCACTGGGTTCTTACTATTTCCGGACCCACGGCCATTGAGAGGTTTCAACCCCTCACCCAACCCAGGGCCTTTGACTGATTTTGATGAAAAACAATGGGCTTCCAGGGTTTATGGATGTCTACCTTCTGATTTTTTTCTAAACGACTGGCGCAAAACTGTGACCCGTAGACAGACATACGGACAGATAAACATACGGAACTGACCAACTCGCTTTCCGTATCTTTCGATTCTGTGCAAGCAACAAACAAAGGTGTATACATAATCTTCTTCAACTACTTTGGCTGAAGTAAATGTTGAGCATATATATATATATATATATATATATATATATATATATATATATATATATATATATATATATATATATATATATTTATTTATTTATTTATTTATTTCATGTACGGAATTTGAAATATATTGTGCATGCGATGACTGTTTACCACCCGAATTTTGAATAAGTACACATGAGGTAAGCATGCAAAATCTTTAGCAATAACGTTTCTGTTGCGCTTAAGTCTGTCAAAGCCTGACTTCGGGGCACATAAATTCGGAGAAGATTGAAGAGGACTGCAGATTTAGAGAAGATACGGTAAATTTTCTCATATTCACTTCATTCCCCCCCCCCCTCCCAAAGAGTCGACTGGCAAATTTTAGATCATGTAATGCCAATCGGGGCCAAGACCAGTCGTCTGCTATTAAATGTTATGAGCTACGGACGCACGACTTTAGACCCCCACTTCTCAAAGGGATTGTACGAGAAGGTATATATTTCTTTAATTTCACCCATTCTTTCAACATGTTCTTCATTCCGCCCATTCCATGAAATTCTACTCAGTTGATTTGCATCTTTTACCAATCCTGCTTATCTGATTCATTAATTCGTTTGATCGTAATCACCCAGTTTTTATCCTGCACACCCATTTCACTTATTTACTTATCGTACACTCTAGTTTCATTCTATACCTATCCTATAATCCTACTTTACCTATCACGTGTTCAACATACGCATTCTACACAGCTCCACTCATACTCCACTCATCCCACAAAGTTCCACACCCACACATTTCAAGCGCCTCTGTATATCCATGAACCACCCATGTGTATCATTCTTCCCACATTCCTCATTCCACACAACCCTGCCCACACACCCACAGCGCCTCTGAAATCCACGAACCATCTGTTCTACGCCGAGCTCACATCCACCGACAGGACATTTGCGAGCGTCCGGCCCTCACGACAGGACAGGAGTCGGGCTGGGCGTGATAATCGCATGACGGACGGGGACCACTTGGGCGGGGCGCGGCGGAGCTCAGCAGGGACACTTAGACTAAGAGCACCGGATCCCTGGTTATGGATGAGGCAGTTAGGAAGACTTTGGGGGGGGGGGAGGCAGGGTGTTGTTGTTGGATTAGAAGGCTCCCTGGCACTTACTTCAAGTTATTTCAGGCATGTACGCGTTTCTCTAGTTTAGTTATTTATGCCAATGGAGAAGAGAATAAATAGTCGACATGCATAAGAACGTTAAATGGAGGAGGGAGGGAGGCGTTCACGAGGACCTGGAAGGCTCCCATGCACCTCTTTCTCACCTGATTACTTCTGCACCATTGCATGTGAATTTCCTGTTGTATGGATAGTTGTGCAAACTGAGTCGATGAGGTGTGGTTTAGCTTACCTCCAACGGAATATTAAAGTGTAGATTACAAAAGAAATTGCTAAGGGAGAGGTGCAAGGGAGCCTCCTTAACCCACGATGGTAATGACCTAAGACCAAAAGCGTCGGATCCTTGGTTATGGATGCGGTGGTTAGGGGGGATCTGTGGGTGGGTTTTGGACACCCGTTTGCCACTTATATCTGTAAATGACACGTCAGTACTTCACTATGATGGTCATTTACGCAAGCCGCGTGTAGATTCAAGAGATGGTTGATAAGAAAGGGAATACTAAGGTGTATTGTACGGTACTAAAGTGCCATTGGAGAAGTGTGTATTGTACGGTACTAAAGTGCCATTGGAGAAGTGCAAGGGAGTCTCCTTTTCCCACGGTAGAACTTCCCTTTAAGAGCGCCCAGCCCTTGATTATGAATGATGTAGTTAAAGGGACTTCCAGGAGAAGGGGTCCTGGTATCGTCGAATTATAGTGTGTCCACTTTAATCTGTCATAAAGGTGCCATCTCTCCCGCTTGAATGGTGAATTAAAAGAAGAGATTAAAATATGAAAACAGTTATAAAGAAGTGCTATGGACATGATGCAGATACAAACTATTGTCTAATGCTGCCACTGAACTACGGGAAATAAACTACAAAATAACGAAAATCTCCGCCTTGTTAAAGATGAACTACAGAGACAAGGCACTTCTTCCTTTTACATTTTTTTTCCTGGACATGGAATATAAGGGTTTTTATTGTATGTCCACTTACTTTTTCAACCCGATTACATTTTTAATCTTCGCCATGCAAATGGTGAAGCTTCTTGTTTTCGTCAGTATTTTTATAAAGCTTCGCCATATAAACGGCGACGCTTCTTGCTTTCAATATTATTTTTATTATTATTATTATTATTATTATTATTTGCGGTAGGTGGGGGCGTCCATCATCCACCCACTTAGTGTATTGGTGCTCTGTTTTGGGGGTACCTGTACATTAAATGGCAAGCCAAATGGTTTCCTGTAAACAAAGAAAGCATTTACAACGCTAGGTGGTAACCTTATAACCAACAAACAGGTGTTCCCACGTGACAACAAGTAGGTTGGCGGAGGGTTAGTGCCCCTCCCCGGAAAACAACTAACTAAAAATACGAACAAGAAGCCTCGGACCAGGACTGACCAACAGGTGACAACTAAGGACCGAACAAAGGACATGATACGGATGGTGACATGGAATGTAAGGGGCGCAAATGATGAGGTGAAAGAGAGACTGTCCAGGTGCTTGAGGGTGCAAAAGTGGATGTATGTGAATTAACTGAAACTAAATGGGAAGGTGAGAGTGTGAGAGAATGGGAGTATGGATGGGGTATATGCGAGAGAGTAGGTGAGAATGAAAGGGCAAAAGGAGTGTGTATTGTTGTGAGTAACAGATGGAAGGAGAATATAAGAGAGTATGGATCAGTTGGCTCAAGGATTGTGTGGGTAAGATTGAAAGCTGGATTACAAATGTGAGCGATTGTGTGCGTGTATGTGCGAAAGCAAGATCATGCAAGCAGTGTGAGAGCAGAGTTCTGGACAAATGTTGAAGCGTGAATGGAAGAGGTTGAAAGGTATGAGTGTTTTTGATTGGAGATATGAATGGAAAAGTAGGGAATGTGAAGGTGGATGGAATAGCTGGTGAGTGGCTTGTGCCTGTAGAGATGGATGAGAATTGCAGTGCTTTAGTGGACATTGTGCCAGGAGGGGGTTGGTGATAGCCAATATCGTCTTCAGACACAAAATGATCCATGGGTATACGTGGCGAGTGATGGGAAGAGTGGGTGGTGAACTGAATAAAAGGAAGGCAATGACTGATTATGTGTGTGTGGATGATAGGATGAGAAGGTGTGCAATGGATGCAAGAGCATATAGAGGTTGGGGGAGTGGACTTTCTGACTACCACTTGGTGGTGGTGAGAATCAAAGTCCAAATGAAATGGAGAAATAGAAGAAGGGCAGGACAAGAGGAAGTAGTTTATACAAGGAGGGTGGAAAGGTTAAAAGAGGATGGAAAAAAAGCTGAATATAAGAGAGAAGTGGAGGAGTGATTGGGTAAATATGGATTGCAGCAGATGGGGGACATGGAAGAAATCTGTGCAGTATGTGAGGTGGTGTGTGGGATGAAGAGAAGGCGAAAGGGGGTGCAGGGAAACAGCATCGTGGAATAAAGAGGTGAGACAGGCTGTGGCACAAAAGAAGAAAGCATATAGTGAGTGGATGAGAAACAGGGGCGTGGAAGAAGTTGAGAGACGGAAGATAGAGTTATATGTAGAGAGGAAGAAAGACGTGAAAAAATTAGTAAGAGAGTGTAAGAAGAGAGTGGATGAGGAATTTGGAAGGAAATTGAGTGTCAAGTGGAGGGAATGAAAGAAAATATTCTGGAAAAAGGTAAGGAGAGTTAGACAGTGTCAAAGAAGTTAGTCGGGGAGTGAAAGATAAAAATGGCAGATTACTAGTGGAGAAGGGAGAAAAAGTGAACAGATGGAGAGAGCACTTTAAGGAATTGTTGAAAACAGAGAATGAAAGTAATGTGAGTATAAGTGGCTGGGGAATGGCTGGGAGAAGGAGGGATGTGAGAAGGGACGAAGAAATCAGTGGGATGGAAGATGTGGAAGCAATGAAGAAAGTCAAAATGGGGAAAGCCCCTGGAATTGATGGAGTGTTGTGAAATGCTGAAGCATGGGGGAGAGATAGTAGTAGAATGGATGTGAAAGATGTGCAGATTGGCCTGGCAGGAAGGTAGAGTCCCGGAGTATTGGGAGTCAGGTATAATTATCCCTCTGTACAAACGAAAAGGAGAAAAAGAAGTGTGTGGTAATCATAGGGGCATTTGTCTTCTTAATGTAATAGGAAAAGTAAATGGTAGGATAATTATTGACAGAATTAGGGAAATAACAGGAATTAGTTGAAGAACGGGGAGGTTTTGCGAAGGCAAGAGGTTGTGTAGATCAGATATTCATTCTTTAATCTTTAGTGGAAAAGTTCCTAGGGATGGAAAAGAAGTTGTATGTTGCCTTCATGGATTTGGAGCAAGCATATGACAGGAGGGATAGACAAGGGTTGTGGAAAGTATAAAGAATATGTAAAGTAGATGGGAAGTTGGTCAATGCCGTGAGGAGTACGTTTGATGGTGCTGAGGATGCAGTGCATGCAGATAATGAACTGAGTGAATTTTTCTGTTTGAAGGTTGGATTAAAACAAGGATGTGTCATGTCTCCAAGGTTGTTCAATCTGTATATGGATGGGGTTATAAAAGAGATACGATGTAGGGCAGTGGATAATGGAGCGGCCCAATGAGAGAGGGCAGTGTCTGGAAACTCCCTGTACTGTTGTTTGCAGATGATACTGTGTTGTTAAGTGAAGATGAGAGGAGCCGCAAGGCTTGGTGGATGAGTTTGGGAGAGTGTGTAAGAAGCGGGATCTTAAGGTGGGTGTAGGGAAGAGTTAATTTATGGTCTTCGAGAGAGGAAAGTCAGCGAATGTGCAGTGAGGTTGGATGAGGAGGAATTGGAAAATGTGAGTGTGTTTAAGCACTTGGGTAGTATGATGAGTAAGGATGGAAGTTTAGAGGGTGAAGTGCTTGAAAGGGTACAACAAGGAAGAAAGGTTGCTGGTTCCTTGAAAGCATTGATAAGAAACAGGGAAGTGAGCATGGAAGTGAAAGAGTTACTACATGACAATATTGTGATACCAACTCTAACATATGGAAGTGAAGATTGGACCTTGCTGGAGGGACAGAACTCAAGAGTGGGAGCAGTGGAAATGAGTTACTTGAGAGGAGCATGTGGAGTCACATGGAGAGACAAACTGACAAATGAGGAAGTGAAGGAGCGTTGTGATGTGGATGTAGATGTGATAGAAAGCGTTAGGAAAAATATATTGAGGTGGTTTGGGCATGTGGAGAGGATGGAGAGTGAGAGACTGACAAGGAGAGTGTATGTGAGTGAGGTGGAGGGGGGAGAGGGAGGGGAAGGCCAAGGATGAGACATCTTTGCCTTCAGAGCACGTTGATGTTACACAAGAAGTTACCTTAGGGTCTTCAGATCTTGTTTATATTTCACGTACCACTATTAGCAATGGTGTATCTTCCTTGGTTTGGTCACTCAATAAAAAGAGGTACCTAGTTTTCGTACGATATTTCTTTAATTTTTTTTTTTAATGTGCGTGTGGTCTTCGATTCTAATAATACACATACAGGTACCCTAGGGTAACCGAAGTCTATGTGCAAATATGAAAGACCCTGGCCTATATTTGAAGGTGATATACTGAATTCTCCAGAATTAACAAGCCGTCTGGATGTAGCAGGAATAACTTAAATACATACTCAGATTCAAGGGGTTAAACTTGAGACCGTGAAGGATGAAACAAGTCCCCAGTTTTTAAAAATAATATCGGGCACAGCACGAAGGGAAAACTAGCCAAATCTCGTTGTATAGTTACTAACTGTTCACTATAATGTGGGACGCAGACTGATCGAAGATAACGACCAGGGGCGTTCTAAAAAGTTCATCAAAGATTATTTTTATCTACATCTTGTTACAAGTGGGTTCTGGTGGAGGTGGCAAAGTAAACCCAAGGTGGACATACTTGATTTACTGAGCCAAGTTGTACAGGTCAGGCCTGTATAAAGTCTGGGCTGCTACTGGAGATCAAAGCCGATTAGAATGTGCTGACCTTCTCACAACTGTGAGTTAGCCACAACAGGTTATACAGTGCATTCCTACAACTACATCATACAACTAGGTATACAGTAAGGATTATACATTACAGTCTTCAGGTACTCAACTTTAATAGTCTATAAGAGAGTAGGACCTTTGGTAATGATGTGGCAGTTAAGAGTTCCATGGGTCTCAAACGTCGTGGGTGTAGTAGTCTTCCTGGCACATCTTGCTTATACAGTAAGTTATTATGATTATGGACATATACGTGTATTCCGGGGTAAAGTCGTCCTCCCAGGAGGTCGGAGCTTGGGATTTAGCGCTGCTGGCAAAGTGCTTCCATTGAAGAAACTCACCTCTTTTCATTCAACAGTGATGTGATCATCCAGGGGACTAGTTTACAGTTCTGAAAGCTGAGAAGGTTAGTTAAAAGAACTCAGTCGCCCAGTATTCAACAGTGTCATTCTTAGTTTCGCCGGTACCTATTTTTGTCCTGCTTTGATACAAACGCACACACACACACACACACACACACACACACACACACACACACACACACACACACACACACACACACACACACACACACACGGAGAAGGGAATATCTGTAGTGCAGAGTTTATAGTCAATGGAGCAATTATGTCTGGCAGGTGTACGTCAAATGCATTAAAAAAGAAAAAAAGAAAAAGGTTTATGATTAAAAGATAGGATGTTTGGGGTTATAATCACTGGGTGACTCATTTCATTGGGCATCTATCTATCTGTTAATCTACAGTCATGCGCCTTAATCCTGGAAGGGGTGGTCACAAACGACTCGCCTCCATGTCAATCTGTTCTCTACCATTGGACTGCCTGTTCTCTCTACATGTCACACCCCTCTCACTCAGATACCTTTCCATCCAATCTCTCCATCGCACTCTACGAGTAGATCTCCCTCTTCCCTTTCCCACCCCCATCTCACTCACACTCTCTTAGTCAATCTCTCCTTCTCCGTTCTCTCCACATGGTCAGCCATCTCAAGATAGCTTCTCCTAATGCTTTCCAGCACACCCACATCAACCCAACAGTACATGTTCAATTCTTGATTTATATGTGCCTCACCACTTAGCATGTTCTTGATAACTGGCCCACTTTTGTCCTTTCCCACTTATTTATGGATCCTACATCACCCTACTATTAGGTGATGATGGGGTACAGTTTCCAAAACTTACAGGAACTGACAGCAGAGCATTTAACTTATGATCGATATAGATAATGGAATTGGTAAGCACTCCTCTAGTACTGGAGAACAATCTAATAATTCAAAAAATCAACCTTTATAGTCTATTTTATTTTTCTTCCAGAAATCAAGACAGAAGCTCTGATAAGAATTATACTAAACTGCACATAATTACGCAACCTGATATACCCAAACTGAATGTATATCGTAATTTTGAGCATCTTGAAGCGCTACCTTAACCTTTGAACGACAAGAGGCTAGTCCTTCGCTGCATAAAACGGTCAACCAGTAGCAAGATTTCCCACGTCCTGAAACTGGGGGCAATTTTCAAAGGCTAAAAGGTTAGTAGAAAAAAGGCCCCATCATAATGTTAATAAAGTCGTGTGGCAGTACCAAGAATAACGTATTGAAGAATTCTCACATCAAAAAATCTTCGCACTGCTGACCTAGTTTTTCTAAAAGAGTTGAACTTAAAATACTGCAGATATTTGTGGAAGCTCCTGCTGGATAATAAGGCTTTTCCTAAGATAACTGAGCCCTCGGCTCAGCTGTATCCTCGGCAAACACTGGATAGGTCAGGCAGTGAAGAGAGAAGACGACATGGGAGAGCTCTTTTTTTCGTATATACTCTTCTAGTCTTTTTCTTTCTTTTCACGTTGAAAGATGAAGTCAGAGGCATGATTATCTTTTTCTCTGTGGTTAGGTGCACCTGGGAATTATACGTTAGTACCAAAAGATTATGTTCAGCTACACGCGAAAAATCCTATCGGTCAAGGGTTTTACAATTTGTTTCTAGTAATTTGTTTTGTGTTTCGGGTACATGTTGGTTTTTATTTAATTTGTTCACTCGAGAAAAATCTTTGTAGTCAATGGATCACCAGTTCCTTTGATACTTGCCGTAATTTTGCAGTGAAAGTATAGATGAATGGGATGGAGACAGGGGAGCAGGAGGAGGGGGGGGGGGTTGTGAAGTGGTGTGAGGTGTGAGAAGGGGTGAAAGGTAGGGGGAAGGTGGAAGGGGCGCTCAGAGAGAGGGAAACGGATGAGGGGAAGGATCAATATGATGGAGAGAAGAGGTGGGAGAGGATGGACTCTGTGGGAGGATAGGCTGATAGGGATTGAGATGGTGTGGGGTAGATGGAAGGAATATGCATACTGAACCCCTAAAATATAACCTGATTGTAATGAGTAAACAAAGAGAGAAAATAATACCAAACAGTTTTATATATCTTCAGTTCATTTAACAACCAGGCGTGGACATGGCTGTTGCTGAGACGAACATTGTGGTTAGTTAATGAAAGAGTTTTCATTCTCTAAGTTAATGGTATGATCATGTCAGTATTCAAAAGCCTTCCCAAGATACAAGCGATAAAGGCTGATTCACGAGTTGGCCCTTAAGAAAATGTCTGAATGAAATCAAGACTATAATCCAAGGAAGCATCATGAAACAGAAAAAAAATCGGCTTTTAAGAAAAACTGCAAATAATGATGTACAGTAGCCAAGTATGGAAACATCATCATCTTGACAGTTTTCTCAAACCTAATGATGGGCTGCACCACGACCCTAAAGCAGGGAAAGAGGAAGTACAAACATTTGAGAACTAAGTAAAACATGCACAGTGATATGGGCCACACAATCATTCACATTTTATTCAATCGCCTAGAAACCTGATTTCAATAACGGACATAATTATTACACACATTTAATTTGTTACCGACAACAGTTCACCCCCAGTTCTAATCATACCAAATCTGTCCACTTAAACAGTCCATTTGGTTACTTCACACCTCATCCTGATTCACTTCGGCCTTGTCTGATGGATAACCCGTCAAGCTGCCCATCAGACCACGATCTGGCAAGTTATGAAGACAGTTCTCCCTCCACAACGCAACATTTGAAATTTGTTCTGGAATAACCTCTTATCCTTCGGAGCAGTATTGAAATTTCAACACCAGCTCTCTACGCTGGACTTATATTAAAATATGCTCCAGTGTAGCACCAGTCGGGCAGGGCAGTACTCCCGAGATGGATGGAAAGCTGATGACAGGGAGAGCTGGAGCTCCCGTTTCATCAGCCCTCAGGACTAGTTCCTGACTAACCCCCTTTGCTGAACTTTTTCAGTGCCTCAGTTGCACAGACAGTAGGCCAGCAAGCTCTCCAATACAAATTTCTCTCTCTACACCAAACTACATGCACAGTACACACTACACTTCCTTTTCCAAAATCCAAAAAAATCATGGCTTCTCAACACTCAGCCTCGGAGTCCCCAGGGGGGGGGGGCATAAATGCCCCCACCTTCCGCCCCTCTCCCGGTGACGACTTGAGCTGCCTGGAACCACTGTCCGACTCACTTCTTCTTCATTTCTACAACATTCGCGACCTTTCCTCTAACTTTCGCTCTGTTGAGCACCACCTCTCCTCCTCTAAACTTCACCTTCTCTTTCTAACTGAGACTCAGCTGTCTAAGGCAACTGATAGCAAATCCTTTTCTGTATCCTCCTACTTTCTCTATACTCATTTCAAAGCCAAAGGTGGATGCTGTGTATATATACGCAACAACTTATCTTGCTCTCGTGTTCCAGAATTCAATTCTTCTGAATTCTCTACACTCTGGCTTTGGCTTTCCTGTCATTCTCTGACTAAATATAGCTGTGCTGTTTATTTATCCCTTAATTCTACTTACTGTCAAAAATTCTTCGACGACCTTACATCTACGATGGAACACATTCTATCCATTTCTCCTTTCTCTAAAATCTCCATTTTAGCCTATTTCAATATTCACAACCACCTTTGGCTCTCCTCTCCTTTCACTGATCCAGCTGGTGAACAAGCCTACATCTTTTCTATCCTTAATGACCTAGTGCACCTTTTACAGCACCCTAGCTGTATCCCAGACCGCCTTGGAGAGAGCTCCAACATACTTGACCTCTTCCTGACAACTAATCCTTCTACTTACACTGTTAATCTTTTCTCTCCATTGGGCTCCTCCGATCAAAACCTTATCACCTTAACCTGTCCTATCACTCTGGTATGGTTTGTGGACCCTCCAAAGAAACATCGTCTGTGGCACTTTGGAGCTGCGGATTGGGAGGCCCTCAGGCAGTACTTCATTGATTTTCCTTGGAATGGATATTGCTTCCATGGCTGGGAGCCATCTGAGTGTGCCTTGCGCATTACGGAGGTTATTCTCTCGGGCATGGAAGCATACATTCCTTTCTCGTATCCTTTGTCGAACACAAGAAAGCCTTGGTTTAATCACGCTTGTTCTAATGCTGTCCGCAACAAGGAGAGGGCCTACAAAAGGTACCGGAGCCAACCCACTCCTGAATCACATCATCTTTAAGTTTCTGCCCGGAATCGTGCTAAGTCTGTTCTTTGCTCTGGTAAAAATAGTTTCATCCGTACTATATGCTCTCAACTGTCCAACTCGAATTCTTCCTGCTCCTTCTGGCACCTTGCCAAAAACCTTTCTAACAACTTTACCTCACCAACCTTTCCTCCTCTTTTCTACTGTGATGGTTCTGTAGCTATTTCTTCTATTGATAAAGCAGATCTCTTCGCACAGACTTTCTCCTCCAAATCCACCTTAGACGATTCCGGTGCTGTTCCTCTATCACTTCCCCCCTCTGACTTCCCCATGCCTGACATTAATATTTCTTCAGCTGATGTATTTTCTGCCATCACTGGCCTCAATACTAACAAGGCATATGGGCCTGATGGGGTCCCTGCTGTCGTTCTCAAGAACTGTGCTTCTGTGCTTACACCCTGCCTAGGCAAACTCTTTCACCTTTGTCCGTCGACTTGTACGTTTCCTTCTTGCTGGAAGTTTGCTCTCATTCAGCCAGTCCCAAAGAAGGGTGACCATTCCCAACTCATTAACTATCGTTCAATTGCTTCAACGTCCTGCATTTCAAAAGTTTTCGAGTCAATTCTCAATAGAAAAATTTTAAGGCATCTTTCCTATCACAACCTTCTTTCTGATCGTCAGTACGAGTTCCGTCAGGAACGATCCACTGGCGATCTTCTCACCTACCTTTCAGACTCCTGGTCATCCTTCTTTCGGGACTTTGGTGAAAGCTTTGCCATTACACTTGACATCTCAAAGGCTTTCGATCGAGTCTGGCATAAATCTTTAATTTTCAAACTGCCCTCTTACGGTTTCTATCCTTCTATCTGTGCCTTCATCGCTAGCTTCCTTTCTGGTTGTTCAATAGCCGCTGTTGTAGACGGCCATCGTTCTTCTCCTAGATCTATCAACAGTGGTGTTCCTCAGGGATCTTTCCTATCATCAACTCTCTTCCTTTTATTCATCAATGACCTTCTAAGCTGTACATCTAACCCTATCCACTCATATGCTGATGACTCCACCCTTCACCTTTCCATTCGGTTCCCGCAACGCCCATCTCAGCAGTTACTTCAACAAACAAGGGATGAGGCTATGGCACACCTAATGTCTGACTTGGCTCGTATCTCTGACTGGGGTAAAAATAATCTGGTTGTTTTTAATGCATCTAAGACTCAGTTCTTACACTTATCAAGCCGACAAAATTTTCCACAGGTATACCCACTAATGTTTAATAATATTCAGCTTAATTCTGCATTATCCTTGAACATGATTGGGGTTTCACTTACTAGGGACTTATCTTGGAAAGATCATATTATATCTCTTGTAAAATCTGCTTCCAAGATATTAGGTGTGCTAAGCCGACTCTGTTCTTTCTTTACCCTTGCACAATTGTTGACTCTATACAGGGGTTATATCCACCCCTGTGCGGAGTACAACTCTTTATGTGTGGGAAGGTTCCCCACATACAGCTCTTCTCAATAGGGTGGAGTCAAAGGCTTTTCGTCTCATTAACTCTCCTCCTCTTACTGTCTCCTTTCAACCTCTGTCTCTTCGCCGCACTGTTGCATCTTTATCTCTTTTTATCGCTACTTTAATGGTCACTGTTCCTCTGAACTGTCTGCATGCATTTCTCCACCTCTACGACGGGAGCGTAGCACCCGTTTACAGCAAACTCTCATCCCTTTTCTGTCCAACTCTCTAATGCAAGAGTTAACCGTTACTCCCAGTCCTTCACATATGCAACATGTCAACTCTGGAACTGTCTCCCTCTGTCTGTATTTCCTGCTGTCTATGATCTCCAGTCTTTCAAACGCAGTGTGTCCAGGCATCTCGAAATGATCGGATCTTGAATTTGGCTCTCTCTTGTATTTTGTTTTTCTCTTGGAGGGAACTGTTATTGCGGGCTCATGGCCTTTGGTTCCTTCTTCCTCCTACACACAAAAAAAATGCTGACATAACACACTCACCCACTAATACTGAACACAGGCCTTTCACTCAGCATTCTCACTGAGTTGCACAAGTCTATGTGGCATGACTTTTCCACAGGCTACCTTTACTTCATAGCCACATTTCTTTAGCATTAGCACTCGTTCCTCCTTCATGACTTGCATATGGAAGCCACACTTATTGCCTGGTTTTCACTGTTGAGAACGTGTTTGACGCCATCTTTATCGAATAGGAACTATTTCAGCGATAAATTCAACTGTTCATGTACAAATGTTTTCTGTCTGCCTGCCCTTACTTTTACAAACTCATAATCAGTACAATGCAAATAACCTCTGTGTTGCTTCATCAGTACCAAATGACCCCCAAAATATTCTGAATAATATTGTCTTTCAGCCTAACGTGTTCTTCTGCCAAATTTTCTTCAGGCTCATTTATCTCCATTCACCCTCCAGGTTGTGCCACACTGAGTGCTCTCAAGGCTTCCTGTGTAATTCTACCTTTCATTTTTTTTTCCTGCTAATAAATCTTATCGCCTTCGGGTTATAAAGTGTATTTTTTCTTTAGTCATATCTGTACTGACTGTTTCCTGTCATTCTCGGTATCTTATGTACTGCAATTCTGCTATTCACCCTTCAAGCGATCCTGCACGCACGATCCTCAATGACCAGTACACCCAATGACCAGTGTCCCAAGATGACTAATATGTATTTTGTGACTATGCTGGTACTAGCAAACTTCCTATGGACAAAAGAGAAAATGTTCCTTGCTAGCGAAAAACTGCATCTTCATGAAGAAGGTCTACTGACATGAGAGTAAGACCAAGGGGCATTTTGCAGTGTCATCAGCAGTATCAGATTGCTCGCCGACCACTACGAGCATATACTGATATTTTGCTTATCGAGAGTACTTTTGCCCTTCACACGTCAATTATCTAGGTGTAATAAACCTTGAACGATCACCATACCAAACATAGTAATGATTTCGGTCTGTCTGACGAAATATTGTAGCTTGCTCTTTAGAAATTTTTTTAGGACTTTTATCATCACTTGGCACAGCGTATCAAAGATTACCATCGAAGTATACCTGTAGTGCTGGTTTTCGTTTTCCTGTTACAGCTATTCAAGTAGCAAATTACTTTAGTATATATCTTTGTGTCTGTCATCCCCAAACATAAGCCAGAGTTTGTGGTACTACTAACTTCTCTGGTGATCTTATGCCGGTGAAGCCACAATCATTAACACCTTTTGCACGATGGCGTCTTGTATTTTTGCTAACTTCACGCGTTTTATCTTGTTAAGGAAAGGCTTGTCATAGCAAAAGGCTTAGTGAAGGCTTAATCTAACTTCTCGTGTCATACAGGTTCCCGTTGAACCTAATAAAAGCGTCCGGAGGTAGCAGAAATAGACAATAATTTACTCTCATAGTGAAAGAGCTAAAATTTTCTGCACAGTTGCCTTTAATAGTAGTCGCACTACCGCCAGACAATTACAATCATCTTAGGGGAAACCTCTCGTAGTGATGGGGGTTAATTTAATTCCGGACTGAGGTGTGTGTGTGTGTGTGTGTGTGTGTGTGTGTGTGTGTGTGTGTGTGTGTGTGTGTGTGTGTGTGTGTGTGTGCGGGTCGTTTATAGCCATGTTCCAGGTACAGTGTGGCTTCATGGTGAGCCTGACACGACACCACCACCATCACTTGTTTGTATATCATTACCTGCACCGTCCTTGTTTGTGTTGTCCACCCTATGTTGGACCTAGCCAGGGGAAAATCTGTCTTTAAAATTTCTTTACTTTAAATTTAACGAGCTCTTAAATCAATCATCATGATGAAATATGTTATAGAGCAGAAAATTTGGTTCATGTTGGTGAATTTGTCATTTTCTTTTCAAAAATATTCCTGACTCCAAGAAACAATACGATCTTTGATGCTTAGAACATAAAAGCGGAAAATTATAAATGATCAAACGACAATTACTGACATCTGAATATCCATATGATTTACTGTACAATAATTCTGGAGTTAGTTACTTCGAATGTGTAAATCTTTTTTAATAATCGGTAGTAAATAAGGGGCGGGATGATTTTTTATTGCTAACCCTTGCTTTCGCTTAGTCTGTCTGTCTGTCTGTCTATCTCTCAACTTCCATTTGATAAGGCAGTTCCTATGGATGGCGACTGGGGCCTTCCAATGATCGTGACTTTATTCTCTTCCGGTGTGGTGCGATGACTTTATGGCTTTCGGTGTGGCAGAATGGATGTGGATATCTTTCCCAATTCTGACAGAGTTATTGCTGAGATTTCCTCTCCACCCCTCCCCCCCCACTTGATTTCCCGGCCCACTCCAGTTTAGCCCCAAACCCACACACCTCACTAAACAACGGTTTTATTTCTAAAACGACGCACTATAGCCCGAATGTTTTAACCTGAAGAGGAGTCCTAACCCTAACAAAGGAGAGTTCCGAATATAAGGACTAAAGGATCTGGTGGTTAACTTGGCTTAGCTGGTTATCTGATGACGTCATGAGTCACGGGACAGGCTGTTGGCTCCAATAAAATATATTAATCATTTCACTCCGACAATGTATTTCTCCTTTTTACTCTTGCTAACCTTCAGCTTGTATTAGTCAGCTATGGAGGGAATTTTCAGACTGGAAGTGTTAGATACAGCCTTCATTAACAACTACAGACCTAGAGATCAGCACCAAGTTGAATATAATGGTTTAGAGGCAATAATAGAAAAAAAAAAACTTTGCAAGAGTGAGTACTCAGAGAGTGTAACACCAGCTCCCACCAACTGGTCTAAGAACAGAATATTTGATTATTCCCTGTGACCTTGACCTTTCACAGATTTCTCTCGAAGTCGAACTACTTCATTCTTGCCTAACCCTAAACATTTCCACCAACTTTGGTTCAAATCAGGTTTAAACTGTTTGAGTTGACTTTGTTTAGTGCCTTTCACCTTCGACCTATAATTGTGACCCTGACTTTTGAGTGACTGTTCTCAAAATAAAGTATTTTATCCTTATTTTAACCCGGTTCTTTTCACAAAGTTTAGTCTACACTGGATTAAAAACAAATCAAGTTGACCTCGTCATGTAAACTTGATCGTTAACCAATTATTAAAAAAAAAGGTCATCCTCGTACGTGATCCTCTAATCATCCGCCAAGTCTGATCCATATCTGATCCATTTTTTTATTTTGTTCACACACACACACACACACACACACACACACACACACACACACACACACACACACACACACACACACACACACACTGCAGAAAACATAACACCAGCTCTTGCTCTGCAAGCGTCGGTGTAAATATCCGCCCTCTGCTTAAGGAATTATCAGTTTTAACATTTTCAAATCTAGTTAAGCTATGAGGCCGTGGACACGCTGGAATTTGAAATAAGCAAAAATGATTTTCTTTACCATTGCTATTTCTTCCACTCAGTGCTGTGTATCTGTGTGAGCTGAATTTAGTAAATGTAGGAAAAGTAGCAGTGACATTAAATATTCAGAGTTTATGCTCTATTCCACCTCCCGCCCGGAGGTTTCCTTATTTTTGTCAATATTTTTATTATTTTTGCTTAAAAAGTGAATGGCTATTATTCTGAAGCTCTTTGGCCTAAAGCCTTCACTCTCACTCTTTGTCCGGTTAATCGTCCAGCTGGCGGCTTCTTCTGGCCAAATGTGATTGCAGTCCATCAACTGGATCACCGGATATTATTCACAATGTATTAAAAAAAAAAAAGGATTTTGGGACTTTCTCTCATAAACCACTTAGGCTTGCAAACTGAAATTTTACTGCAATGTAGCCTTAAGGCAGATGCACATGGGAAAGGAGTGTGGGCCCAATCGGTTGAATAGGCTTTGAGATGGCCTGGGGTAAAAAATTGGGACTTTTCCTGATATTCCGGATGTTGCCTTATTTTCCATGATGGGTTAAAGCTAGAGACACCGAAGTTAGTGGACTTATAGACCGTGATGACCTAAGGTGACATGCTCAAGATCAGTTACCTTGACCTCAAAGTCCTTTTATAGCTTAGCTTCTAGTAGCCAAATGGACAATTTACGGTATTATTATTATTATTATTATTATTATTATTATTATCATCATCACCTGCTCAGTGGGTTGATAATTTATTCAACTGCGTCTGTGTCACGAATCAATTCGCGACATTTCCTTTTTGTGAGAAGCCACGAACTAATAGTGGAAAACTCACTGTGTATCGCTCAGTTAACCGTTTCTCTCTCCATTTCGGGGTATACTTTCCAAATCATTCGTCACTTTCAAAAGTGACCGATTTAATGCACGTCACTAAGTGCGCTACTGAGCGATACAATTATTTCTTTATCGTTTGCCTCTGCTTCATTCAACCGTTAGCCACGCCTTCTTCCGGTGGCCTGTGCGTACTGCTTATGCATTATTTGAATTCAGTTTAGTGTTTGCTGTGACGGAGACAGGACCTGTGCAGCAGTGCGAGAGGTCAGCTAGTACCCAAACTCCACTTACAGTTTCTCCAAGCTCCCACCTTTAGTTCTCCAGCTTTGGGTGATACACCGCATTCATTGACTAGTATTTCCTTTGTGTATTTTGTAGTCTTAAGAGTTTAGTTAAGGTGTTTTTCCTAGGCGTAAGTATTTAGCTTCTGTGTGAGTGAGCGAGTGCGTCTCATTTAATTTGATTTGAAATGTAATGTTAAATTTGTTTTTGTAATTAATAAATTTAACAGTTCTATTTCTTGAGCTTAATGTAGAGTAAAAATCTTGTTTCATTTCTCCATAATTAAGCTTATTTTCCATATAGCTCTAGCTTGCATAAACGTTTGCTTTCATAACTGGTACTTAGACCAGTCTTGTTGTATTAACTTAAAATCCGTTGTGCCAGGAGTTAATGCATCAGCAAGAACCTGATGTTATTATTATTAGTATTAGTTATTTATTGTCAGGGGTGATGTAACTTTCTCCAGAGGCTAACAGTACAGTAATTCAGCAATTGTGAGTAATTAGTCTCTGCTGTGTACTGTTGAGAAAGTTTATAAATTCTCGTTCTCAGAGAATCGTGCTAAGCCAGCGTAAAGTAATCGTTGCTTGATGTAGCAAGACAACCATTGTCTCTGCTGTTCAATATTATTGAATATTATTATCAATTTAAATAATATTTAACCATTTATATCAAAATTACCGTGTTATTAGAAAAACCCCGTGACAATTGGCGACCTCGCCAGGATATTAACTCCTAGCTCTAAAGCTATTCACGAGATAGTGCTCACTCATTCATATTTAGGTATTTATCATTAAAGTTTATAGGCACAAGCTTACTGGTGTTTACCCTTAATTTAGCAAGTGAATTTTGCTTTATTAATCAATAGAATACTTAACTCTAGTTTATTTTTGGTAACGCCAGACAATTTTATTCGCTTCTGGGAAGTCGCCGTACCATCGTGTTTATTATTGAGTCTTCCCAGTCATTTACATTTTTGATTTATTCTTTGCCAGTTAACTGGATAAGACTGGTCACCACTAGCTTGTGTCTGTACTCTTTACTTTTATTAGTATTCGTCGCTAAGCAGTCAGTACTTTATTTCGGGTTGCTTAATAAATTAGCGCCATGGCTACCGCTGTATTTGTACAGGAAGCCAAAGATATGGGTCTCACAGACCCAGAGAAAATACAGAGTTACGTTCTCTCACGGTTCAATTACGAGCAAGAACGTGAGAAAGATGCTCGTGAAGAGCGTAGGATTCAGCGCGAACACGAGCAGAAACAACGCGAGCTCGAGTTAGAAAAAGAGCGAGAACAGCGCGAACACGAGCGAGAACAGCGCGAATACGAGCGTGAACAACGAGACAAAGAACGAGAACATGAACTTGAAGTGCTGAAGCTCAAGCGAGATTCCTTGGCTTCAGACACGTCTGGTGCAGTTGGTCAAAGCTCCACGAGCGTTCTCCCTGCACATGTCCTGGCGACCCCACGCATCAAGCTTCCTTCATACAAGGAAAGCGAGCGAATCGAGCCGTACATAGCTCGTTTTGAGGACATGGCAGACTTATATCAACTGGATGAGGCAGCTAAGCGGCTTCAGTTTCTTAGTTTATTTGAGGGCCCTGCCCTCGATATTCTCCACAGAATTCGTGGAGACAATCTCACATATGAGATGATGAAAGCTGCACTCATTAAGGCGTATGGTCTCACAGTAGACGACGCCAAAGTTCAGTTCATGCGAGCTCGTCTCCAAGACAAGGAGACAGCTGTTCAGTTCCTTGATCGTCTCACAGCTTACTTAAATGAGTGGATGGAGAAAGATGGAAACTCCTTCCACGCGTGAGGATAATTGACCTTATGCTGCGTACACAGCTAGAGAGGTCGTGGCCTGTTGAGCTCATAGCACAGCTTAAGATCTGCCAGGTGAAAGATGCCAGCCAAATGGCAGAGAAGGCTGACGCATTCTTTACTGCATACGGGTATCAAGCTCAGAAGCAAAACACCTGGAGCAGAAAGATACTGCCAAGTCTGGGAAGCCGTCTCAGACTGAATCCCAGCACCAAGGCCGTTCTCAGAGTAATGGTCAAGGTCCAAGCAAACCGCAGTGGAAGGACCAGGGGCAAAACACTCAGACACCTGAGTGGAAGAGGTACAACAAGTACCCTAACCAGCAGCAGTATCAGCCACGCAACCGACCGTCGGGACAAACTTTTTACCACCAGCTCAAAGAGGCAGGAAGCGAATGCAGCCTTCATTCCTCAGCAGCAGCCTGGTGGTCACGTCCCTACCAGTGTGGGTACTTCCCCACAGTTCACTAGTCCCACAGTGACAGTGAATCCCCCTCCACAGATGGCCAATGTTCCATCTTCTCAAGTATATAACCCTCAAGGCACAATGTTTGCCACATCAATTCAGCAGCCTCATGAGTGGCTAGCTGCTTCCTCCACAGGCCCTCCCACAGGTGACAGTACCTTCCTTGTTCAGCCAGGGTTTGTGGAAGGCATTCCTGTGAAGGTCCTGAGAGACAATGGTTCCTCAGGTTGCTCTGTTAAGCAGAGTTTAGTTCGGCCTGAGCAGTATACAGGTCGACAGATCCATGCAAAGCTTATTGATGGATCAGTGAGATTGTTCCCTGAGGCATGTATCCAGGTGGCATCTCCATTTTATACTGGTATGACACTTGCAGTTGTCATGCCAGAGCCTCTATTTGACTTAATAGTAGGCAATATTAATGGAGTCAAGGATAGTTGCTCCGATGGCGCTACTCAGACTTCGGCTGCTGCGGTGACACGAGCCATGACTGAGGCTCCAGACTGTGTCACCCCAGTGATCATTGAATCGCCGCAAGATCTGATGTGCAGTCAACTTGTTGTACAAGAACAACATTCTGACCCGACACTTGCTGCCGTGCGGAATAAACAAAAGGGTCGAGTGATTAAGTATTCACAGGGAGGTCGAGCCAAGTTCCTTCGTAAACAAGGACGGCTCTACCGTGAGTCACGAACACCCGAGGGCGAGGTTCGACTGCAGTTTGTCGTTCCCGCCAAGTACCGCCTAGCAGTGTTACAATGGGGTCATTGTTCAGCCTCAGGAGGTCACGTGGGCAAAAGGAAGACCCAGGGCCGTATCCGAGCTGACTTTTTCTGGCCAGGGATGGGACGGGACATAGATAGTTTTGCCCGTTCCTGTAGTGTGTGCCAAAGTATCACCACTGATCAGGGACATGCCCTTCCTGTGCCATTTGTAACCACACCTGTAATCTCTGAGTCAGTTGAGAGACAGGGTAGTGGTGAAGTGGGTGCAGACCTGACGTTTCGCCCATTGGCCCCACAGGACACATTATGTCCAGGGCCTGTACATACATATCATGTACCGTAAGTTATGGGGGAAGTTGAGAGGCAACTTGAGGCTATGGAAGACCCAAGTTTGCATAAGGATTCTCAGCTTCCCGGTACTAATAGAAGTACTGTAGGTTAAGGGGGAAGTCGAGAGAGAACTCCGCAGAGGCGACTTGAGGCTATGGAAGACCCAAGTTTGCACAAGGATTCTCAGCTTTCCGGTACTAATATAAGTATTGTATTGTAGGTTAAGGGGGAAGTGAGAACTCTGCAGAGGCGACTTGAGGCTATGGAAGACCCAAGTTTGCACAAGGATTCTCAGCTTCCCGATATTAATATAAGTACTGTAGGTTAAGGCACAGGTTGAGGACCCGTGTGCGGTTCGAGGCTATGGAAGACCCGAGTTTGCACAGGGATTCTCAACTGGCCGACCATAATCGTGTGCTAAAATTAATGGCGACCTCGAGTGTACTTTTCATAGCATGTACTGACTGCTAGCCAGAGAGAGTAATTGTAACATAATAAGAATTTTGTCTCATTGACACTTTTGATGCTCCACCTTAATTGGTTTTGCAGGTTCAGCAATGGGTGTAGCAGTTTTGCTGTGCGGCGGGCCAGCTGATCGTCTGCCGCACGCTGCCGCCTCTTCTCCTCTGCCTTCGTCGTCGCCATATTATTTACTGTGTCATTTTACACGTAGGTACAGTTACACTACAACTGTCACACCTACACCGCGTATTACATACACCACGCTACACAACAATTAGTTGTCAGTGTAAATGTAGCGAATTTTCGCTCAGTTTGACCTGAGTACAGGATTTTCACCGTCGTCACGGAGTTTTCCCTCAAGCTTGCTTCTATTAACGTAAATACGAGGTTTTCACTCACTGGCGACTGCGATTTTCTCCTGTAGCAGGATAGCACACACACCACAGTGTGAATCTTGTGTGACTGAGTTAGGATTTATATATATGTATATTGAAATCTTTCTTCTGAAGGAAGAAAGATTTAATTTTCATGGGGCGTAATGTCACGAATCAATTCGCGACATTTCCTTTTTGTGAGAAGCCACGAACTAATAGTGGAAAACTCACTGTGTATCGCTCAGTTAACCGTTTCTCTCTCCATTTAGGGTATACTTTTCAAATAATTCGTCACCGTTTTCAAAAAGTGACCGATTTAATGCACGTCACTAAGTGCGCTACTGAGCGATACAATTATTTCTTTATCGTTTGCCTCTGCTTCATTCAACCGTTAGCCACGCCTTCTTCCGGTGGCCTGTGCGTACTGCTTATGCATTATTTGAATTCAGTTTAGTGTTTGCTGTGACGGAGACAGGACCTGTGCAGCAGTGCGAGAGGTCAGCTAGTACCCAAACTCCACTTACAGTTTCTCCAAGCTCCCACCTTTAGTTCTCCAGCTTTGGGTGATACACCGCATTCATTGACTAGTATTTCCTTTGTGTATTTTGTAGTCTTAAGAGTTTAGTTAAGGTGTTTTTCCTAGGCGTAAGTATTTAGCTTCTGTGTGAGTGAGCGAGTGCGTCTCATTTAATTTGATTTGAAATGTAATGTTAAATTTGTTTTTGTAATTAATAAATTTAACAGTTCTATTTCTTGAGCTTAATGTAGAGTAAAAATCTTGTTTCATTTCTCCATAATTAAGCTTATTTTCCATATAGCTCCTAGCTTGCATAAACGTTTGCTTTCATAACTGGTACTTAGACCAGTCTTGTTGTATTAACTTAAAATCCGTTGTGCCAGGAGTTAATGCATCAGCAAGAACCTGATGTTATTATTATTAGTATTAGTTATTTATTGTCAGGGGTGATGTAACTTTCTCCAGAGGCTAACAGTACAGTAATTCAGCAATTGTGAGTAATTAGTCTCTGCTGTGTACTGTTGAGAAAGTTTATAAATTCTCGTTCTCAGAGAATCGTGCTAAGCCAGCGTAAAGTAATCGTTGCTTGATGTAGCAAGACAACCATTGTCTCTGCTGTTCAATATTATTGAATATTATTATCAATTTAAATAATATTTAACCATTTATATCAAAATTACCGTGTTATTAGAAAAACCCCGTGACAGTCTGCATGTGTGTGTGTTTTTCAGGGGTGGATCAAATACAACTGTATTTGTATTTGAGGTGTATTTAAATACATTTTCAAAGTATTTGTATTTATAATTGTATTTTGGCACCCAGGCTATCTAAAGGATGGCTATTACAAATTCTTCAAAGGTTTGTTATACTCAGTTATCTTCGCGAACATAAAACCTTGACTTCAGGTTTCTGAATGCTTATGTGGTATTTAACTTAGGTGGAGTAAACAGCGAAATCCTTTTTTTTTTTTTTTTTTTTTTTTTTTATGTGTGAAGCTGCAATGATGAGCCTCCAGTTGCCTGACGATAACTGATTTTTTTTTTTTTTTAATGTTACGGCGGGTGATGCTCATTCGTGGGAGAATGCTTGTTTTCTTTTTTTTTTTTTTTTTGGATAAATTTTCCACATCTCTGTGGGAAGTTTTCCTGTTTTTGTAAATATTATCATTCTTTCTGCTTCAGAAGTAAATGACCATTACTTGACGGCTGTTTGGCCTAGAGCCCTCAAACTTTGTTACGTTAATAGCCTAGCTGGCGACATCTTCTGGTCATGTATGATGACAATCCATTAACCCGGTCACCAGATATTACTCAGTATGTAAAGAAAAGGATTCTGCGACGCCCTGTCAGAAACTGCTTAAGCTTGTAAGTTGAAATGTTACTGCAATATATCCTTAATGAGGCCGCATTGCAGACGGGAATATGGTTCTAATCACCTGATTATTTTCTGAGACTGCCTGTGGTTAAAAATTGGGACTTTTTCGAATATTCTGGATGTCAGCTAATTCTACATGTAGGATTAAAGCTACATCCACCACACTTGGTGGACTTACAGACTATGATGACCTAAGGTAACATGCACAAGATCAGTCACGTTGACCTCAAGGTCCTTTTATAGCTCGGTTTCTAGTAAGTAATGGCTGTGGAAAGTTTATCAAAATTTCACAATATTCTAGTTATTATTTTTGTTCTTGTTACACACACACACACACACACACACACACACACACACACACACACACACACATATATAATATGCCTAACTGAAACAAAATTAACACCAAGGATATCAAATGACATCCTAAACTTAGAGGAATATAATATATGGAGACGAGATAGGAACTTAAAAAAAGGAGGAATTATAATATTAACTAAGAAAAATCTAAAAGTCAAAGAAATAGACCTAGATATACCCTCACGTTAGAACTAATTGCAGTAGAGATCAATACATCTGAAGGGAAAGTAATTGTAGCCAATTTGTACATGCCACCCAGATCAAACACATGGGAAAGAGACGAATATGAGGACCTGGCAGAGAATACAATTCAGAGTTTAAGAGCATTACTACATAAAATGGAAGAGAAATCGGAAAGAATTATACTAATTGGAGATTTTAATACAAATAAAAATTGGAATACTCTAGATATAATAAGCCAAGAAAGCTGTTGGGACCAAAAGCTCCTGGATCTCGTGCAAGAGTTTTTCCTAACGCAACATGTAAGGGAAAGCACCAGAAAAAGAGGATTCGATGTACCCTCAGTGCTAGATCTCATATTTACTAGGCAAGAAAACGATATTGACAATTTAATATACCATCCTCCATTCGGCAAAAGCGACCATGCAGTACTAAATTGCAGCTTCAGGATAGCATATAACATAGTTAACAGCAATGAAAGTTACAAAAAGAGCCTAAACAATAAAAAGGGAAACTATCATGATCTAAAGAAGTACTTCTTAGAAATTTATTGGGGAAAGGAGCTTAGAGGACAAGATTTAAATGCTATATATAAAAAATCCTGTGAACTTTATGAAATAGGAGTCCAGAAGTACATCCCACAGCACAAAGAAGCAGAAAAGAAAATAAAGAAATGGTTCAATACAGAATGTAAAAAACCAAAAGAAAAAAGAGATTTGTTGTGGAATAGATACAGAAGACAATAGTGAAAGGGCATATAAAAACTATAAACAGGCAAGAAACGTTTATACAAGAATAAGGAGGGAAGCCCAAAAACAGTTTGGGGAGGATATCATAAATAAAAGTAGTGATCAACCGAAGCTATTTTACAGCTACATCAGAAGCAAAACCAAAGTAAAAGATAAAATACAATCCATTTAAGACGAGGGAATCACCTATACACAAGAGAAGGATATTTGTGAAGCACTAAACGAGAAATTCCAATCAGTTTTTACAAAGGAAAAAATTTTTGAGTGGGATTATGTGGAACATGCATGCCCACACATATTACCAGATATACAAACATCAGAAAAAGTAATACAGGAGGAGCTAAGTAAATTAGACAAAGGAAAAGCAAATGGTCCTGATGAAAATTCATGTTGGGTACTACGTGAATGTGCAAAGGAGTTAAGTAAACCATAATTTTTAATTTTCAAGAAATCCTTGAGTCAAGGTAAACTACCTGATATTTGGAAGAAAGCAAACATTGTTCCCTTATTCAAGAAAGGGAATAGACAAAATCCGCGCAACTACCGACCAGTATCACTAACCAGTGTTGTAAGCAAGGTATTAGAAAAGCTTATAAGAAAAGCTTGGGTAAATCATCTAGAAGAACACAATATGATAACAGAAAGACAGTTTGGTTTCAGAAAAGGAAAATCATGTGTTACTAATCTGTTGAGCTACTATGACAGAGTAACAGACACATTACAGGAAAGAGAAGGATGGGTGGACAGTATCTATTTAGATTTCAAGAAAGCATTTGACACAGTACCACACCAAAGACTTTTATGGAAACTGTACCATCAAGGAGGAATTCGAGGCAAACTGTATTGTTGGATGCAAGATTTTCTCATAAGAAGAGAAATGAGAACAGTACTAAGGGGAAATTACTCATCATGGAAAGAAGTGACTAGTGGAGTACCACAGGGCTCAGTGCTGGCACCAATCATGTTTTTAGTGTATATAAATGATATAGACAGTAACACTGGAAATGAAAGCTATTTAAATACGTTTGCAGATGATGCAAAAATACAAAGGAGAATTAATGACACAGACTCTTGTAAAGAGCTACAAGAAGAATTAAATAAACTTCATGAATGGAGTAATACATGGCAAATGGAATTCAATGTGGACAAGTGTCATGTAATCAAATTTGGTAAAAGTGGAAAAAGACCTGATTGGGATTATACGTTAGGAAATAAAACCCTACACACATCAGAAAGAGAGAAGGACCTATGTATGATTATCAATAAGACTATCTCCGGCTGACAACATCAGTGAGAAGGTACGGAACATGTATATACTGCATGCAAATATGAGAATAGCATTCACATACATAAATGAAGACATGCTAAGAAAGATAATAACATCATTCATCAGACCAACCCTGGAGTATGCATCAGTAGTCTGGAGTCCTCATCTCAAAAAACACATAGACAAGATTGAAAAAGTTCAAAGGGCCGCTACAAGATAGGTACCAAGCTTAAGGGATCTAAACTACGAAGAAAGACTAAATAAACTGAATCTACCAACACTACAGGAGAGAAGGAAAAGAGGTGACATGATTATGCTATATAAATGCATATCAGGGATGAAGAAAATAGACATAAATGATTACTTAACCTATGGGGAAGCATCAGCAAGAGGACACTGCAAAAAAACTGCATAAGAAGAGAGGTGATAAAGACGTAAGGAAATTTAGTTTCTCAAATAGAGCAATTGATCAGTGGAATGCACTACCGAATGAAACAGTGTGTGCCAAAACAATTCACAATTTTAAGGATATGTACTATAAATATGGTTTAAGACACGGGACAGTACGAGCTTGACTCATTCCTGTAAAGATACAATTAGGGAAGAACACACACACACACACACACACACACACACACACACACACACACACACACACATATATCTATATGTATGTATGTATGTGTGTATGTATGAATGTATGTATGTATGTATGTATGTATGTATGTATGATCTGTCTATCTATCTATCTATCTATCTATATACCTATTTATCTATTTATTTATCTATCTAACTATCTATCTATCTATCTATATACTTCAAATACAGACAAGATACGTAAAATCCATCCTAGACAATTTACCTACCAATAAAGCTCGAGGCCCAGATGGAATTTCGCCAATTGTTTTGAGAAAGTGTTCCCCAGAACTTGCCTCTGTTCTTGCTAATTTATTCAGACTATGCATACGTACTTCTTCATCTCCTAATTCATGGAAAGAAGCCAATATCCACCCAATTCCAAAGAAAGGATGTTCTTCTGATTACAGACCAATAGCTGTCACTTCTTCTCTTGGTAAGGTATTTGAAACTTTAATTAATAAGCACATAGTTAAACATCTTGAATCCAACAACTTAATTAGTGACAGACAATATGGTTTTCGCCACGAAAGATCCACCATTGACATACTCAATCTCCTGACTCATACCATCCATCAATCAATCGACCTACATGGAGAAACTCATGCAGTAGCCCTTGATATTTCTAAAGCTTTCGATAGAGTATGGCACCATTCCCAGTTGTCTAAACTCCCTCGCCATGAACTAAAGTCTTTTGTCCCTTTAATTTCCTCATATCTCAGCGACAGAAAAATTAGAGTAAAAGTAGATGATGTATATTCCAATTTCCACTCAGTTAACGCTGGTGTGCCGCAGGGATCAGGGCGCCAACCCTACTCCCGGTTCATATTAATGATCTCTTATCTATCACCCACAATCCCATCCATTCATATGCAGATGACTCAACACCTCATAGTTCATTCACTCTCAGACACCCATTTACAAAGCCTGATATCACTAACTCTCGACTTAGTACAGCCATCTCCATAAAATAAGATTTATCTACAATCAGTGAATGGGGACAAAACAACCTTTTCTCAGTTTACTAATAGACAGGTATTGCCAGATTCGTATGTTACCTTCAATGGTACTAATATTCCCATCTCCAAAAGTATTGAAATTCTCGGTGTCTTACTTAACAATGCCCTCAGCTGGACCTCTCATGTCAGATCACTTGCTAAAACCGCCTCAAAGAAATTTGGATTAGTGTACAGAGTCCGCAACTTCATCACTGACGAGCAGTTATAACTTATAAGAGTCATGTGCGCTCTCAGACTGAATACTGCTCACCCTTGTGGAATGGATATGGAGAGGTTGCATTAAGACAACTAGACAAAGCTCAGAGCAAAGCTGTCAGAATTATTAATAATCCTGCTATTGCTAATAAACTACCTCCCCTACTAGTAAGAAGGAATGTTGCCTCCCTTGCAAAATTTTACAGATATTTTTATAACAAATGCTCAGACGAAGTTGCATCCATTGTGCCGCCTCTCCATGCCTTCCCTCGTGCTACACGGGCATCTAGTAGCGCTCACGACTGGAATGTCACTCAGCCATATTGCAGAACTTCTGCCTATCAGAAGTCTTTCATTCTCCGAACTGCATCTATCTGGAACTTCTCCAGAGCTGTTTCCCTCAAAACTTCAACCTACAGCTGTTTAAGTTTAACTGGTATAGATACTTTATGAACAGAGGACACCAGTAATCTGGTGTATGGATTATTTTTTTTTATTCATTTGTTTTTCCTTCCTCTGTTCTGTTACTTAAAATATATATATATATATATATATATATATATATATATATATATATATATATATATATATATATATATATATATATATATATATATATATTCACAACAGACTATGAAAACACTAACTTACCAGCAAACCATAACCATTCCATTTATTATTTATTTATCCCATTTTTTTGTGGGGAAACATGGTGATGGAGATGATTATGATGATGATTATGATTATGATAATAATAAAATAATAATAACAGTGATTCATTCATTCTTTCATTCATCATACAATCCTGCGTTGCCCCATGAGGAGCGTAGGAGCCCGGGGCTAGACAAATTGGTCCTGACATTTGAGTTGAGAGGGACCAGCCTCACTCATCCCTGAGTGGCATTACGTGACCAATAACCCCAACCACCCTTTGAATATAAACCTACTCAGACTCAATCCGACTGAAGGGCCGTAATTACCCACTAAACCACCAGGCGTCAAAATTTGGTTATACGGTTACCACCCAGCGTAGTAAATGGTTTCCTGGTGTACAGGAAACTATTTGGCTTGTCACTCAGTGTAGAGTCACCAGCAGGCAGAAGGAAAAGGAAAAAATGAAGGAAAGAAAAACAGACGACAGTGGCGTATATAGGGGGGGGGGGTCACTCGGCCATGCTCCTCCCCCTTTTGTCCCAGTAGGCCTACATATCTGCAGATCTTAATACATATACAAGTAATCAATGAATTCAACCGTAAAAATAGGCTGCTTGATTTCAAATGATCAACTTTCACACGACTTTAGTAATCTCTCTCTCTCTCTCTCTCTCTCTCTCTCTCTCTCTCTCTCTCTCTCTCTCTCTCTCTCTCTCTCTCACACACATTCATTCATGCGAGTTATAGTTTAATTTGCTCAGTGTTTCATATACAGTACTCTCTCTCTCTCTAATTCATTAATGCGAGTTTTAGTTTAATTTTTTAAATATTTCATATAAAAATGAACTTTGCAGCTTCCAGGAATGTAGGAATCAACAATTGCATATGATCTACCATTTTTTTTTTTATATACATACCGGGTACTGTAGAATTCATTATTTAAATATTTTTCAAACAGCTCATTTTTGTTTCAGCCAAGATACTTAAACTTCTTTATACTGTTTTGCCATTGAATATCAAATTTGTGCAATGTATCCCTCCTGAGGCCTCAAAATGCCCCTAATAGTGCTTGATTTCCAAAAAATTTCCTGGGGCGGCTTACACCGCCCCCCCAGACCCCCCAGCTGTAGAGGCTCGCTTCGCTCGCCCTCCCCCCTTAATAAAATTCCAGATTCACACCTGTAGCCCCCCCCCCCCTTTCCACGGACCTATATACGCCACTGACAGACGAGGTGGTGTAAAGTCACATGTTGGCAGAAAGACAAGGAAAGAATGAAGGAAAGAAAGACAGAAAAGGATGGAAGGAAAGAAGGATGGAGGAGGGGAAAGGGCAGACACGCAAGAGCAGCACTACATCGAGTGAGTGGATGGTGAGCGCCCCCACCTACCACAATATAATAATAATAATAATAATAATAATATATCTATCTATTGTCTGATGCCTTTATCCCGTAAGGGGCGGCCACAAAAAAATCGCCTCCATATCACCCGGTCCCCCGCCATTTCGCTGCCCTGCTCCCAGCTCACACCTCCCTCTCTCATATACCTCTCCACTCCAGCCCTCCATCTCATCCTTGGCTTCCCCCTCCCTCTCCCCCCCTCCACCTCACTCACATACACTCTCCTCGTTAATCTCTCGCTCTCCATCCTCTCCACATGGCCAAACTACCTCACTGTGTTTCTCCTAACGCTTTCTATCACATCCACATCCACACCACAACGCTTCTTCACTTCCTGATTTGTTTGTCTGTTTCTCCGTGTAACTCCACATGCTCCTCTCAAATAACTCATTTCCACTGCTCTCACTCTTGACTTGTGTCCTTCCAACAAGGTCCAAGCTTCACATCCATACGTTAGAGTCTGTATCACAATACTGTCATGTAGTGACTTTTTTACTTCCATGCTTTCTTTTCTGTTTCTTATCACTGCCTTAAAAGGTCCAGCATCCTTTCTTTCTTGTACCCTTCAAACACTTCACCCTCCAAACTTCCAACCTTACTCATCACAATACCGAAGTTCTTAAATGTACTCACATTTTCCATTTCCTCTTTATCGAACCTTACTGTGCATCCAGTGACTTCGTTTCTCTCGAAGACCATGATTTTACTCTTCCCTACATTCACCTTTAGACCCCGTTTCTGACGCACACTTCGAAACTCATTCACCAAGCCTTGCAGTTCCCCTTCGTCTTCACTTAATACGATATCATCTGCAAACAACAGTACAGTGACTTTCCAGACGCTGCAATCACTCATTAGGGGTGCTCCAACATCCACTGCCCTACCCTGTACCTCATTTATAACCCCACTGATGTACAATCATGGAGACATGACACATCCCTGTTTCAATCCAACATTCAGAAGGAAAAATTAACTCAATTCACTATCCACATGCACTGCAGCCTTAGCTCCCCTCAAACATTCTCTTCAAGGCATTCAACAATTTCCCATTCTCTCTATATACTCTTATAATTTTCTTCATTCCCTGTCTATCCACCCTGTCATATACTCTCTCTAAATCCATGAAGGCTGTATAGAACTTCTTTCCCTTCTCTAGAAACTATTCCACTAAAGACCTAAGAATGAATGTCTGTTCTGCACAACCTCTTCCCTTCCTAAAACCTCCCTGTTCTTCTCCAACTAATTCCTCTGTTAATTCCATAACTCTGTAATTAAGCATTCTACCATACACTTTTCCTAATGTACTAAGACGAAAAATGCCCCTATAATGACCACACACATCTTTTTTCCCCTTTTCCTTTGTACAGGAGAATAATTATACCTGACTTCCAATCCTCCAGGACTCTACTTTCCTCCCAAGCCTATCTGCAAATCTTCCATATCCATTCCACTACTATCCCTCCCCCATGCTTCAGCATTTCACCACACACTCCATCTATTCCTGAGGCTTCCCCCATGTTGACTTACTTCATTGCTTCCACTACTTCCATCCTACTGATTTCTTCTTCAAATCTCACTTCCCTACTTCTCTCAGCCGTTCCCCAGCCACTTTTTCTCACATCACTTTCATTTCAATGTTCAACAGTTCCTGAAAGCGTTCTCTCCATCTGCTCACTTTTTATCCGTTCTGTACTAGTAATCTACCATTTTTATCTTTCACCCCCGACTTACCTCTTTATCACCCTGTCTTACTCCCTTTACCTCTTTCCTGAACATTCTCTTACATTCCCTCCACTTTACACTCAAATTCCTTCCAAATCACTCATCCACTCTCTTCTTACACTCTCTTACGAATCTTTTCAGCTCTTTCTTCCTCTCTGCATATAACTCTCTCTTCCATCTCTCAACTTTCTCCATGCCTCTGCTTCCCATCCACTCATTATAGCCCTTCTTTTGCACCACAGCTTGTCTCACCTCTTCAATCCACCATGCCGTTTCCTGCACCCCTTTTTGTCCTCTCTTCACCCCACACACCACCTCACACGCTGCACAGATTTCTTCTGTGAAAATCTTGCACACCCCTTCCACCTCCCCATCTGTTCCAAATCATACTTACTCAATCGCTCCTCCACTTCTCTCTTATATTTTGCCTTTTTTCCATCCTCTTGCAACCTTTCTACCCTCTTTGTATGGACTACTTCTTCCTGTCTTTCCTTCCTTCTATTCACCCATTTCATTTGAATCTTGACTTTCACCACCATCACATGGTGGTCAGAAAGTCCACTCCCCCAACCTCTGTATGCTCTTGCATCCATTACACACCTTCTCATTCTGTCATCCAAACACACACATAATCAGTCATTGCCTTCCGTTCATTCAGATCACCACCCACCATTCTCATCACGTGCTACATATACCTGTGGATCATGTTATGTCTAAAGAAGGTATTGGCTATCACCAGCCCCCTCCTCGCACAAATGTCCACTAGAGCTGCGAGCACTGCCATTATCATCCACTTTTGCATGCACACCCCACTTACCAACTACTCCATCCACCTTCCTGTTCCCTACTTTTCCGTTCTTATCTCCAATCAAAAACACTCTCTTATTCCTTTTGAAACTTTCCCATGCACGTTTCCACAATTGGCCACAACTCTTCTTTCATTCTGCTTGTACGATCTTGCACTGGTGCATAGACACACACAATCACCCACATTTGTAGTCTTACGTTCAATCTTACCCACAGAATCCTTGAGCCAACTGATTCACACTCTCTTATATTCTCCTTCCATTTCTTGCACACAAGAATACAGTACATACTCCTTCTTTTGCCCTCTTATTCTCACCTACTCCTGCGTATATACGTCATACATACTCTCACTCTCTCACACTGTCCCCTCTCCATTTGGTCTCAGTTATTCCACATACCTCCAGTTTTGCACCCTCAAGCACCTGGACAATCTCTCTTTCACGTTATCATTCGCACTGCTTACATTCCATGTCGCAATCCATACCATGTCCTTTGTCCGGTCCTTAGTCATCACCTGTTGGTCAGCCCTGGTCCGAGGTTTCTTGTTTGTATTTTCAGTTAGTTGTATTCCTGGAAGGGACACTGACCCTCCGCCAACCCATTTGTTGTCACGTAAGGAACACGTGTTGGTTGGTTATAAGGTTACCACCCAACGCTGAAAATGATTTCCCGGTTTACAGTAAATCATTTGGCTTGCTGCTCAATGTGGAACTACCCTAGAACAGAGTACCGCCACACTAAGAAAGTGGATGATGGGCACCCCCATTTAATAATAATAATCATAATAATAATAATAATAATAAAGGACAACAACGTCACTGTAACTCGAGTATGAAATCTGTAACAAAGTTCCAATATTATGAACATCCCCTTCAGCTGGACAGATTTTTCCTAAGTCGACGAAGAAGAGAAAACTCACCTGTGGTAGCAAGAATGAAATTTAAAAGCCATAATTGTCGAGTCGTGGTTAAACATGACATAAAACAGATAAGAAGAGCCGCACATGACGGCACAAGAAACAATAACATAACCGTAACTTTAGCTTATAATCAAGGGAAAAATGCAACAGTACCACAACCTCATCACATTATCACCAAAAGCCTACCAGTAGCACAGGATAGACAACAGGAACGACAAAAAATGACGAAAATAACAACGTTGTGCGCCATAACCACATCTGACACCATAAGGAGCAACTGACACCAATAATAGGAGAGCACACCATATCTCCAGCACATTAACAGCAAAACCATTGCAATATCAGAACAGCATCTCATAATCCATTGCAGAATATGAAGCACTACTTGAACAGAATATACTGCATATAACAGATAACAAGAACCCCAGATGATGCCAGAATTTGCATGAAGACAAAACATAATTCCAGCATATAAAATACTAAAATCTAAATTCACCACAACCCTGTCTATAATCAGAAATAATCAAACAAGACTAAACAGTTAACATGAGCCCCCCCAAACCGTCACAAAAATCTCGTGACAGTCTCATAAACCCGGCACAGAAACATCATAAGGTTTAAAAATAGCTGAGCACATTATAACCCAAACATATAAACAGCAAACCCATAACAATACCACAACTCTAACACATAATCAGCAACAAACTAACATTACTGCTGGATGAACAAGAGAAAAGGGTATAAGGGGCCACATGCATGGTATAAATGGGATAGCCCACTATAACCCAACCATATAAGCAGTAGCAGAATAAAAATACCTCGACACCACCACATAATCTAATTAAAAAATAATAGTCAGATAAACAGGACATTCACGAGTGCCCCAGGTGATGACACACATATCTCGCGGCGACCTCATAACCTCGCCACCGTCATAACCTCGACTCATCATAATCATCATTATCAACATCTTGGCGTAACATCAGCTTATCATCATCATCATTATCATCATCATTTTGACCTAACCTCGGCTCATCATCATCTTGACCTACCCTCTGCTCATTATCATTATCATCATCGTTATCATCTTGTCCTACTTCCCACCCAGCAATACCACTACGCCGCCACATAATTATCAACAAATAATCATCAACACAACAACAATACCGCTGGATAAACAGGACATACAGCCGGCAACAGGAGCCCCACATGATGACACAAATATCTCGTGGCGGCCTCGTTATTGCCCGCCACAAGCACCGTAATGAATGCATAGCTCACCACCAGAACAAACCATTTCACGCGCGCATATTAAAATCACGGAAATTTAAATCCGGGCGTAACATTGAGGCCCGGCCGTGTAACACAAAGCGAACAGGGTTTCTATTTACCAACAAGAATTTTTGGCCGATCCATGATGGTGGTGGCCGTAGCTATCGGACATGGAAGAGCAAGGGGAGCAGTAGCTGGATAAATGTAAACGATGGTTGTATGCAAATTATCGCTGAGTTATCCTCGTTCATTGGTACATGTACACCCGAATTATTTCAGGTACCAGGATTCCCACCTATTTTTACCGAAATTCAGTACTCCCGCCCCACAGACACTACCTGGCTAAAAATTATTCACCAAACTGTGTCCCACGTTTTATATGCAAAGGTACTATACGAATTTTGCGTTACGCATTCAGTGTTATACGTCGTAGAATGAGGGTGCTAGGAGGTGGACACTATCGTCCACTCACTGCCTACTTCTTTCCCCTTTCTCATTCAATGTGTCTGCCCTCCTCTCATCCATTTTTTTTTTTTCCTGTCATTTTTCATTACTCCTCTATCCACTCCAGGTGGCTCTACATTGAGTGACAAGCCTAATGGTTTCCTGTTACACAGGAAACTAATTACAATGCTGGGTGGTAACCATATAACCAAATTACAGGGTGAATTAAAGCTCCTATGGTGCCCCTGTTAATTGGGTGGAGATACAAATGCGGTGTCCATCCAAAAAACAAACACCTACATTATTCTCCGCGCCTCTCGTCTCGATGGTCAGTGGCAGTCCGTAGCGAAGGAACATGGGTTCACTGCACGGAACGGTCCTGCAGGGGCGGTTGCCTGCCTGCAGTTGATAGGTCTGCTCAGCCAGACAGACTGGGGTTCATCAACAGCAACAACAACACCGTAGACTTATGACAACGATGGACCCTCAGTGCTTTTAGGCTGCTACTCATCTACCCTATTACCTTTTACCCTCCACTTCACAAAGCCAGAGGAGGGTGTTGTATTCACTGGGATCAATAGGTGTCCGTCCGTAGAGTTGTGCGGCAAGGCAGCTGGCCAGGCATAGAGATTTCATTTCCTGGCCAGAACTCAGAAAATATTCACTATAGAGTCATGAAATTTCACGTAGTCATGTGTCTTATAGCGAAGTGGTGCCTTTTGAGAGCTAAAATGCTGTGTCTTATGCATTTTTTTTTTTTTTTAATAAAAAGGGATTGGAAGTCAGGTATAATTATTCCTTTGTACAAAGGGAAAGTGGAAAAAGAAGTGCGTGGTAATCATAGGGGCATTTGTCTTCTTAGTGTAATAGGAAAAGTATATGGTAGGATACTTATTGACAGAGTTAGGGAAATAATAGAATAATTAGTTGGAGACGAACAGGGAGGCTTTAGGATAGGAAGAGGTTGTGCAGATCAGATATTCATGCTTAGATCTTTAGTGGAAAAGTTTCTAGAGAAGGGAAAGAAGTTGTATGCAGCCTTCTTGGATTTGGAGAAAGCATATGACATGGCGGATAGACAAGGACTGTGAAAGTATTAATTTATGGAGTAGATGGGAAGATGTTGAATGCTGTGAAGAGTATGTATGAGGATGCTAAGGCTGCAGTGCGTGTGGATAGTGAACTGAGTGAGTTTTTCTATTTGAAAGTTGGGTTGAAACAGGGATGTGTCATGTCTCCATGGTTGTTCACTCTGTATATGGATGGGGTTATAAAAGAGATACAAGGTAGGGCAGTGGATGTTGTAGTGGCTCTAATGAGAGAGGATAGTGTTTGGAAACTCCCTGTACTATTGTTTGCAGATGATACTGTGTTGTTAAGTGAAGACGAAGGGGAGCGTCAAGGCTTGGTGGATGAGTTTGGGAAAATTTGTAAGAAACGGAATCTAAAGGTGAAAGTAGGGAAGAGTAAAGTTATGGTCTTCGAGAGAGGTGAAGGCAGTGAATGTACAGTGAGATTGGATGATGAGGATATGGATAATGTGAGTACATTTAAGTACTTGGGTAGTGTGATGAGGGTGAAGTACTTGAAAGGGTACAACAAGGAAGAAAGGTTGCTGGTTCCTTGAAGGCAGTGATAAGAAACAGGGAAGTGAGCACAGAAGTGAAAAAGATATTACATGACAGTATTGTGATACCAACTCTAACGTATGGAAGTGAAGCTTGGATCTTGTTGAAGGGACACAAGTCAAGAGTGAGAGCTGTGGATATGTGTTATTTGAGAGCAGCATGTGGAGTTACATGGAGAGACAGACAAATGAGGATGTGAGGGAGTGTTGTGGTGTCGATGTGGATGTGATAGGAAGCATTAGGAGAAACACACTGATGTGGTTTGGCCATGTGGAGAGGACGGAGAGTGAGAGACTGACGAGGAGAGTGTATGTGAGTGAGGTGGAGAGGGAGAGAGGGAGGATAAGGCCAAGGATGAGATGGAGGGATGGAATGGAGAGGTATATGAGAGAGGGGTGTGTGAATTGGGAGCAGGGCAGTGAAATGGCGGGGGACAGGGTGACGTGAAGGCGATTTGTTTGTGGCCACCTCGTATGGGATTAAGGCGTCTGGCAATAGATAGAAAGAAAAAGTACAAAAAAAAAATCCAGAGATTTCAATGCAACCTGCGCAAGGAACCTGAAGGGCCTAGGTTATGTGTCCTCAAGGCGTTCTCCTTATGGCCACCTTTAAAAAAGAAACTGGGGGGAGTGAGGACCGTTATGAGCTTGGTTAGGTGTGCAGGGAGGTGGGGGATATGTTCTTGGTCAGGTGGAGTGCTGTAACAGCGTTGCGTTATGTTTATATGTTTCTTAAAGAAAAAACCAATTGCAAGTGATGAGTGAATTAAAATAACCTGCACAGAGTCGTTCTACGTTAATATCTGTATTTAGTGTTCCATAAAAAACAAAGAAGCACAAAATTTATCAAATCGAATTACATCTTCTCAGAATAAGCATTACGCTCGAGAAATTTTGTTTAATCATATACCTTTCTTGACACCTTTAGTTTCCAAAACACTTGCTGGACTCCAGCTTTTCATGTGGCAGCGTCTCCTGAAAATCAAACTACAGCCTCAGTCAGTAGCGAGTGAATAATATTTCTCTGCCAATAAAATCCACGAAAGAGACAATATTACACTGATTCATTCCTGTCACTATGATCTACCGCTTCGGAACCTCTTCAGTCTGGTGGCAATTTTCGGGCTTGTTATTGTTACCTCCAATCGCTTCTCTTCGGTTTAGGTGAGATTCCTTTTCGTAAAGGGGTTAATGAAGGCTGTTTAACCTCTCAAATTCGATGAATCTCCTGAACTGAAATAACTCATCACGAAGTAGCATCAATAAAATAAATGAAAGGACATTACTATAAATCAGGAGGTCAAAGAAAACAACACGCAAGCCATAACTCACACGGCACATAATACAACCCAAACAACGCATCTCTCAACTCACACGATTCAATACGCAGTCCATATGACACAAAATATAAATCAGATGTCAATACACCATGAAGACAAACACCCGCTTATCTCACCCCTCACATTCTCACTGACACACTCCTCTTTCTGGTGAACCAATGACAACGCAAGCTTCAGCATAAAATCCTGTAATATAATTATAGACAATAATTGTAAATATGGTAACGGTAACTGAATAAAAGAAGTTTCACGGGGTTGAACTGCATAATGACTGACTGGTGATATGAGACAAGCTACCTAAACGTGGAAAGTAAATTGGAAACATATTGGTTGTAATACGTGCCAATCACAATCAACAGACCTGATTGCAGTGACTACGCTAGGGGGCAATATCGAGACGCCCGTGATGACTGAGTGCTGATATTGCGGTGTCTGGGTAATGGTGGTGCTGGGGGGAGGAGTTATTGCCAGACTTGAGGGCATTTCATACTGTAAACCTAGCAACATTGCTTGGAAATTGACTACTAAACTGTATAGCTAGACTGAATTATCACTACTGGGGCTAGAGTTTATGACATGGATGGCACTCAAATACTGGGTGGGGTTTACTAGCAATCTGAAAGAGACAGAGGAAGTAACAGAGATGAGGAAACGATTCTCAGGGTACGGAAATAGAATTCAAGTTTACTCGTATTAAGCATATATGGAAGGACTTTTTGGGCAGGGGACAGGGAGGACAACTACGTTTATATACTTCGGGTATGTTAACCACCGCGTATATCCTTAGTACCACACTTATACTCACGGATCAGGCTTTGGGTGACGTCGGATCACTTCTGTAGTGGCTGATAGTGGAGCATCTCGGCCCTGCAGACTGGTTGACTTTCAAGATCCGTAAAGCAAAGCTTTAACATGTAGGTCACAATTCAGTTGCCCACCCACGTCAAGTGAGCAAGCCGACCGGCAGTATAGACGTATTGAGAACATGTGAGTTGTCTGAGTGGCTCATCACTGAAGCCGAGCAAACTGAAGAACTGGAAGATGAGGTAGTGGAAGTGCGGCCCGTTTGAGCTGAACACTCTGATATAACAGTTTCAGCGTTTACTTCCATCCTGTTCCTGGGTCCTACCCAATTCACTGATACTCCGGAGAAAATGGTGTTGATGGTGATAATGATGATGATTTTGATGTCATTTATGATGATTAACGATAATGATTATTATGCATCTCTTTGAGGGGCAAAATTCTAATGTGCGAGAGGTTCATAATATACAGGTTTGTAATAAGGTGGAAGCAAGGATTTTTCATCTCGTCACCTCCCCTCATCTAACTGATCCTCTCCAGTTTCTCTTCACCGTAGTGTTGCATCTCTATTCCTCTGCTATTCATATTTCAGTGGTCACTTTTATTTTGAACTGTTTGTTCGTATTACTTCCCGACTACGAAGGATACACAACATCCATCTAGGAATGCACTCTCACCCTTTTACTGTCCTTCATATCTTGAATTGTGTTCCTCAGTTTATATTTGTTTTGGCCGTGACCTCGAGTCTTTTGATGCAATATG
>NC_136979.1:29569965-29604965 GCF_032717465.1 Coenobita brevimanus
GACTAGTTCTTTTGAGGTGGAGTGAACTTCTTACTGTAATAAGATACAGGGTGTTCAATACCCTGATCATCCTCTTGCAGCAAAAGAGCCCCAGCTCCTGTATCACTTGCATCAACAGCCATCTTAAAAGGCTTAGCAAAATTTGGAGTAGCGAGCACTGGCTAACTTAATAGGATAGCTTTAAGTTTGCTGAAAGAGGATTCACAGTTATCGGTCCAGACAAATTTAACTCCCTTTTTCAGTAGGTCTGTAAGTGGTGATACAAGAATTGAAAAGTTAAGAACAAATCTCCTGTAATAACCTACCATTCCCAAAAATCTTTGTAGCTCTTTCCTACTTTTAGGTCTGGGAAGATCACTTATAACCTGAACCTTAGCTCCTGGTGGTGCAACATGTCCATCACCTGTTACGTACCCAAGGTACTGAACTTTAGCTTGACCAAACTCACACTTTGATAAATTAGCTACAAGATTAGCCTGAACCAAACGCTCAAGAAATTTACTGACATGGCATAGGTGATCTTTCCAGTTGTCACTGAAGATTAATACATCATCAATATAAACAACACACCCTGCCAAACCCTCTGTTACAACATTCATGAGCTTCTGAAATGTGGCTGGTGCATTCTTCATATCATATGGCATTACAGAACATGCAAAAGTCTTTCCTAGTGTTACAAAACATGTGATCTCCCTAGCACGTTCAGTCATAGGTACTTGCCAGTATCCCTTTAACAAATCAAACTTACTTATGTACCTAGCCTTTCCGATCTTGTCTATGCAATCTTCCACGCGAGGGAAAGGGTAAGTGTCTGTTTTGGTTATCTGATTAACACGTCTGTAGTCAATGCAAAGCCGCTGTGACCCCCCTGGCTTAGGGACCAGAGTGACAGGAGAACTCCACTCGCTCTGGCAGGGCTCAATCATCTTGTGGTCCAACAAGTAGCCAAGCTCCTTCTGGATGAGAGGAACTTTCACTAGGTTCACACGGTAAGGAGGCAGTTTAATTGGCTTTGCGTCTCCAACATCGACATCATGCATCAACACAGTGGTTCTTCCTGGAGTGGCACGGAACACTTGCGGGTACTCCTGCAGTAATGCCGAAAACTCCTGCTCTTCCTCGGGAGCTAGATGAGAAAGCTTAGTCTGGAGATCATTCATGATATCAGGATTCTTCCCCAAACTATCACTCAGGCTCATACTGCATGGGAGAGCTTCACTTGCAGACTTGGGTGGAACAGCTACAGTGCAGACTGGGTTATTTTCGTCCCGCCTGTGATATAACTTTAGCATGTTGATGTGACAAAGTTGCTTTTTCTTTCTACGATCTGGTCTGGCGATGACATAGCGAACATCACTGAGTTTCTTCTCCACGAAATAAGGACCACTAAACTTGGCTTGAAGAGGTTGCCTATGCACCGGTAGCAGAATCAAAACCTGATCTCCTGGCTGAAATTGGCGTAACCTGGACTTCTTATCATACCAAGGCTTCATCTTCTCCTGAGCAGCTCCTAAATTCTCGCCAGTTGTAAAGCAGTGGACAGCTGTTCTTTGAACTTCATCACATACTCCAGCAGGTTGACGTCATCTTCCTCTGACAGCCAGCATTCCTTGAGTAGCTTAAGGGGTCCTCTTACTTCATGGCCAAACAGTAGTTCAAAAGGTGGGAAGCCCAGTGATTCATTTGGAGATTCTCTTGCGCCAAACACAACGAATGGAAGACCTTTATCCCAGTCTTTCTGATGTTCCAAACAGTAGTTCTTGAGCATCGATTTGAGTGTTTGATGATATCTCTCCAACGCTCCTTGAGTCTGGGGATGGTAAGCTGAAGACGTGATCTGGGTGATGCCCAACTCTTTCAGAGACTGCTTGAAAACATTTGACATGAAATTACTTCCCCGGTCTGACTGTACCTCCTTGGGCAGACCAAACTTTGTGAAGAACCCTATCATTTCCTTAACCACGTTCTTTGCTGAGATATTTCTAAGTGGAATGGCTTCAGGATAACGAGTAGCCATATCAATCAGGGTCAACACATAAGAAAATCCTGAAGAAGTCTTAGGAAGAGGGCCCACAATATCCACCAACACACGGGTGAATGGCGCCTCAAAAGGAGGAATGGGAACTAGAGGTGCAACCTTTTCGGTCTGATTACACTTCCCCACAACTTGACAGGTGTGACAAGACTTACAATACCAGGAAACATCCCTGAAGATACCTGGCCAGTAGAAGTGTTTCAAAATGCGTGCCACAGTCTTCCTCACTCCAAGGTGTCCTGCCAAACTGGAATCATGAGCCACTCTAATGATATCCTGCCTACAAACACGAGGGATGACAACTTGATGTACAACCTCCCATTCACAGTCGGCTAATGCTGTTGGGGGTCTCCACTTCCTCATAAGTACTCCTGACTTTATATAATAACAAGTAGAAGCACCAGCTGACTCTTCCTCACTGCAAACAGAGTTAGCTAGACCTTTCAACTCAGGGTCAGCAACCTGCAACTCAACCAACTCTTGACGAGACAAATTATCAACACTACGGGGTACTGCCTCATCTGGTGAGTGGTCCAAATTAGCAAGAAAAGTGTCAGCTAGGATAACATCATCATCATCATTATCCTCTAAATCACCAGTAACTTTAGACTTAGCCCTAGTGACAGCACATGCAGAGAACACATCAGGGACATCACAATCCTGGGCCGCAGCCACAGGCTCACTAGACAACTGAGGAGCTGGACACACTTGACTTCCACCAATATCATTTCCAAGTAAGAAAGTTACACCTGACATTGGGAGTGTCTCAACCAACCCAACCATAACGGAACCATTAACAAAACCAGACTCTAAATTCACTCTGCACAGAGGGACAGAGAAGTAATTATTCCCTACACCTTGTAAGATTACAGTTTCATCAGAGGAATTAACATTAGAGCCTAGAACACTGGTCAGCATAAGGGATTGGCAAGCACCTGTATCACGATATATTTTAACTGATTTCCTGTCATTACTGTCCAGAGGACTGACAAAACCATCAGACAGGAAATTAGCACATGAACTCTTGAGAGTGTCACCCACGTTACTGCTCAAAAGAGGAGCTCCATCATGAGAATTTAAGTTACCCCTCAAAGCAGGTTCAGTTAACTCAGTTAAAGAATTATGGGAACTCTCAAGGGTGGACACTAGACCAATTGACTGAATATTTAAAGACTCCGTTTTGTTCACATCACGCTGTCTCCTGAAACATTTCTCCGTAGTATGACCAAGCTTACTACAATAAGTACATTTACTTTTCTGAAATCTAGAGGTGAAGCTGGTATTTACTTCCTGAGAAACATCATCTTTATTCTCTTTCCTGTTACCTGTACTCTGAGTAGAGGCAACGTACTTACTCTCAGCTTTCCCTTTTTCTTTAGAATATCTCTTGTGAGTGAGAACATATTCATCAGCTAAAACTGCAGCATCAGACAAATTATCTATTCTTCTCTCATCAAGATATAGGCTTACATCTTTATTAATACACCTTTTGAAGTCCTCCAGCAAAATCATCTGCTTAAATTTATCAAAATCAGAATCCACATTCTTAGAATTTAACCACTGCTCTAACAGATCTTCTTTGATTTTTGCATACTCAACATGGGATTGCTTATCTTGCTTATAAGTTGTCCTAAATTTTACTCTATAGGCTTCAGGAACAAGCTCATAGGCCTTAAGAATCAAGCTCTTAACTACATCATAATTATCAGATTGATCCTGAGGCAAAGATGCATAAGTTACTTGGGCTTTACCGGTGAGAACAGTTTGAAGGAGTACTGGCCAATACTTTTTGGGCCAATTAAAACCTGTAGCTACCCTCTCAAACAACTGAAAATACTTTGTTAAATCAGATTCATTAAAAGGAGGGACAAGTTTAACATTTTTAGCCACATCAAAATCATCAGAGCTAGATGATCCAGTTCCACCTTGTTTCATGCGATACTCATGGTCTGCCTGAATCCTAGCAAGTTCAACTTGTGCCTGAAACTCAGTCTCCTTAGCACGAGCCTGAAACTCAGCCTCCTTAGCATTTGCCTGAAACTCAGCCTCCTGAATACGAGCATTTGCCAGAAATTCAGCCTCCTTAGCACGAGCCTCCTGCAGGGCTAGCTGTAACTTAGCTAATTCAATCTGCATTTGCTCATTTGGAGGAGTTACATTAAACAAGCTTTCATTAATCATGTCAACAATTTGATCTTTAGAATGATAAGAGCGAACAGCAATTCCCAATTGTTGAGCAACAAGCTTAAGTTCATTCTTTGTTCTGTTTTCTACATCACACACTGTTTGCACATTTGACAAAAAATTTTTGGCTTCATCAAGCATAGTAATAGTAGACATCATGAATAAATCACAGTCACAAAATATCAAGCAATATCCTTATGATAATATCCTGAATATCCTGGCGAGGTCGCCAAATTTATGTTACGGAACAGAGAAAACTGTCCCGCAAAGTTCCAGGTTCAAAACAAAAGAGTTAGGTAAAATTACAAGTTAAAGTTTAATCCTCAAACTAACAACAAAACATTCAGGACTCATAAGGATAATGTAATGGCAAAAAACAGGTTAAATATATGGTTAACTGCAATAGCCTCTATTAACACGAAATTAGCAAGAGTAAATTTATCTAAGTCAGCCCTGATAAAATGAGAATACCAGATAATACTCAGTGAATGCAAGATATATTATTACAGATACGAAATATTATTAATAAAGGCTGACACCCAAAACACATGAATCACAAAAACCTTACTAGGCCTAAGAATTAACACCTTACGCTACACAGTACAAGAAAAAATGTAATAACACTCATACTCAAATTACACAGCTGCTAGATGGTTGGAGACTTCCTGAGCACTCACAATAATAACAACTGTACAGGGGAGGACAGAGATGTGAACAAAATGAGGAGTAGATCTAAGTGGCAATAATGCAGAGACTGAGCTCATTATATAGGGGCCGGCAGAGCTTGATACAACTTGTAAGAAGGACGCGCAAATGAAGCCAGAGGGGACAAAGAGTTGACACTCCTGCTCTGAACAACAGAAAGAACGACTTACTCTACTATAAGGGAGGACGGGGGGAGTGAGGTAGAACACGCTCGTGATCAAACATGCGGCATACTATACGTTAGAATTACACAAAGGATGATGTAATCATAGGCTATGTAACAATATATATATATATATATATATATATATATATATATATATATATATATATATATATATATTTATATGTACTCTCTCACTTCAGCTTTCCTGTCATTCTCGGACTAAATACAGGGTGTAATGCGACATATGACAAAAACTTACACCAATGATCTATCATGTAATTTTGAGTATATTTTGTTTTATAAACATATGCTCTCTGCGACCCCAGATCAGTACGCAGCATTCGGCTGTTTTGTGGAAAACCTTCGTCTCTTGCATGTGCCACTGGGTGAGAGCTTGGCAGGGCGACGGGAGATGAGTATTATTAGCTTACACTGTACGGTACATGAAAATCCCATATCCTATCAGTACACACGAGTTTTAAGAAGAAACTTACGTAGTCTATTGATTCTTCAACATCAAGTCATGCATTCATGCAATTCTTTTGCACAAATCGACTGTAATTAAGGATTAAATTCAAATTTTATGGCTTGCAAGGGAGTAGGGAGGGAGGGAGGGAGGAGAGCCTGGTGTGTTGTTGCCAGTTATGTAATATTTAGTTTGTAGGATGTTGCTACCAGCATTATCATAACACCCACAGCTCATTCAGTGAAAAAAAATATATATATATATTCTAAACGGTGATTAGCCTCATTTTAGGTCAGGAAGAATTTTATCACAATTTTTCTGCTGCAAGTAAACGTGGCACCACTGGGTATCTCCACCTGTGTTCCTCTCTGCAGCACTGGCATTACCATCGCAGAATCCGTAACAAAATACATGGTATCTGTATATTCTTCATTTCTGTACGTACGTGGCATGCTGTTTCATGAACATGTGAAGCTGAACCCGGTGAACAACAGAACACGGAGAACAGTATTTGAAGTGTGTGCCTCCCCTGCAAATGTTCCCGTTCAAATGACAGTGGACGCAGGGTTGCCAAGTCCTTATCGTCAATCTCACTAGTTTAGTCCTGAAAACTAGCTAGAATGTAGCTAGATAATAAACACTGCAAAATATCAATAGAAAATACGGTAAATCTCTAGAATATCACCGAAAAATGGCAAAAATATCCAGAATGTAGCTAGATATCATGTTGCCGGATGTTAGTGCCGCAAGTAGAAGCAAAAAATAGGTCTAGCTGCATAGTCGTTACACTGGTAATCCTGTATCACTGTTCTCACGTCAACATCATATGGAAAAAAAAAAAAATGGTGCCACGTTTTCTTGCAGCAGAAAAATTGTAATGAATAATAATATTACTCCTGACTTAAAGTGATGCTAGTCACTCAGTACAGTAATTTTCTTTCACTGAATGAGCTGTGGGTGTTATGATAATGCTGGTAGCAACATCCTACAAACCAAATATTACATAACTGGCACAACACACCAGCCTGTCCTCCCTCCCTCCCTCCCTCCCTCCCTACTCCCTCGCAAGCCATAAAATTTGAATTTAATCCTTAAATACAGTCGATTTGTGCAAAAGAATTGCATGAATGCATGACTTGATAATAAAAAATCAATAGACTACGTAAAGTTTCTGTGGGATTTCTATGGGATTTTCATGTACAGTGCAGTGCAAGCCAATAATACTCGTCTCCCGTCGCCCTGCCAAGCTCTCACCCAATGGCACATGCAAGAGACGAAGGTTTTCCACAAAACAGCCGAATGCTGGGTACTGATCTGGGGTCGCAGAGAGCATATGTTTATAGAACAAAATATACTCAAAATTACATGATAGATCATTGGTGTAAGTTTTTGTCATACGTCGCGTTACACCCTGTATATCTGCGCTGTTTACTTATCCCCTAACTGTACTGACTATTAAAAATTCTTCGATTATCTTACTTCTGCAATGTAAAACATCCTATCCTTTTCTCCTCTCTCTGAAATTTCCATGCTATGAGATTTCAATGTTCACCAACACCTTTGGCTCTCCTCTCTTTTCACTGATCCACCTGGTGATTAATCCTACATCTTTTCTATCCTTAATGATCTAGTGCAGCTGGTACAGCACCCTAACTGTATCATGACTGCCTTGGAGTGAGTTCCAACATATTTGTCCTCTTCCTTACAACTAATCCCTCTGCTTACACTGTTAATCTTTCCTCTTCATTAGGCTCCTCTGATCACAACCCTATTACCTTAACCTGTCCTACTGCTACATCACGGCCCGTGGACCCTCCAAAGAAAAGTCGGTTGCGCCACTTTGGAGCTGAGGATTGGGAGGCCCTCAGGCAGCACTTCTGATTTTCCTTGGAATGATTTTTGCTTCCATGGCTGGGAGCCATCTAATTATGCCATGCACATTACGGAGGTTATTCTCTCGGGCATGGAGGCATACATTCCTTTCCCATATCCATTGAATAATACAAAAAAGCCTTTGTTTTAGCACGCCTGTTCTAATGCTGTCCACAAGAAGAAGGCCTACAAAAGGTACAAGGGCCAATCCACCCTTGAATCGCATCTTTTTCGTCCCCTACCCCCTGATTGTAATAAGTCTGTTCTTTGCACTGCTAAAAATAGTTTCGTCCGTATGAAATGCTCACAACTATCCAACTCGGACTTTTCTCGCTCCTTCTGGCACTTTGCCATAAACTTCTCTAAAAAACTTTACCTCATCATCGTTCCCTCCTCTTTTCTAACCTGATGGCTCTGTAGCTATTTCTTCTACTGATAGACCAGATCTCTTTGCTCAGACTTTCTCCTCTAATTCCACCTTAGACGATTCCAGTGCTGTTCCTCCATCACTTCTCCCCTCTGACTTCTTCATGGCTGACATTAAAATTTCTTTTACTGATGTATTTTCTGCCGTTACTGGTCTCAGTACAAACAAGGCATATGGGCCTGATGGGGTCCCTCCTGTACTCTGCCTAGGTAAATTCTTTCGCCTTTGTCAACTTGTACCTTTCCTTCTTGCTAGAAGTTTGCTCTCATTCATCCAGTTCCAAAGATGGGTGACTATTCCCAACCCTCTAACTATTGCCCAATTGCGTTAATATCCTGTCTCTCAAAAGTTTTCGAGTCTATTCTTAACAGAAAGATTTAAAATCATCTTTCCTATCACAACCTTCGCTCTGATCGTCCGTATGGGTTCCGTCAGGGTCACTCTGCTGGCGATCTTCTCACCTACCCTTCAGACTCCAGATAATCCTCCTTTCGGGACTTTTGTGAAAGCTTTGTCATTGCACTTGACATCTCAAAGGCTTTCAGTCGAGTCTGGCATAAATCTTTAATTTCCAAACTGCCGTCTTACGATTTCTATCCTTCTATCTGTGCCTTCATCTACAGCTTCCTTTCTGGTCGTTCTATAGCTGCTGTTGCAGAAGGCCAGCTTTCTTCTAGATCTGTCAACAGTGGTGTTCCTCAGGGCGCTGTCCTATCACCAACTCTCTTCCTTTCATTCACCTATGGCCTTCTAAGTTGTACATCTAACCCTATCCACTCATAAGCTGATGATTCCATCCTTCACCTTTCCATTCGTTTCCCACAACGTCCATCTCAGCAGTTAGTTCAACAAACAAGGGATGAGGGTATAGGCAGACCTAATGTCTGACTTGGCTCGTATTTCTGACTGGGGTGAAAGTAATCTTGTTGTTTTTTATGCATCAAAGACTCAGTTCTTACACCTATCAACTCGACAAAATCTTCCATAGGAGTGCTCATTAATGTTTAATAATATCCAATTCAGTCTTGCATCATCCTTAAACATACTTCGGATTTCATTCCTTCGGGACTTATCTTGGAAAGATTATATAACATCTCTTGTAAAATCTGCTTCCAAGAGATTAAGTGTGATAAGCTGACTCCTTTGTTGACTTCATTCACGGGTTTTATTTGTCCCTGTATAGAGTACAACTCTCATGTGTGGGAAGGCTCCTCACACACAGCTCTTCTCAAAGGGATGGAGTCAAAGGCTTTTCGTCTCATTAACTCTCTTCCTCTTACTGGTTCCCTTCAACCTCTGTCTCTTCGTCACACTGTTGCATCTTTATCTCTCTTCTGTTGCTACTTCAATAGTCACTGCTCCTCTGAACTGACTGCTTGCATCCCTCCACCTTTACCACGGGCGCGTTGTACCCGTCTAGCAACAAACTCTCATCCTATTTCTGTCCAACTCTCTAATGTAAGAGGTAACCGTTACTTTCAGTCCTTCATTTATGTAACAGGTCATCTCTGGAACTGTCTCCCTCTGTCTTTTTTCCTACTTCCTACGATCTCCAGTTTTTCAAACGAAGTGGGTCCAGGCATCTCGAAATGAAAGGATCTTGAATTCGTCTCTATCTTGAAATGAAATATATATATATATATATATATATATATATATATATATATATATATATATATATATATATATATTATATATATATATATATATATATATATATATATATATATATATATATATATATATATATATATATATATATATATATATATATATATATAAATATATATATACTGTATATAGTTTGATCAATCTTTAAGTGCAAGTCCATTTTATCTTTTGTTCTTTTATTTGTACCATTGCCCGTAAACCCACTCAGTATGATACAATCCCTTATGTTTTATTACTGGCACCACCAGACGATTTTATATTCCTTCGGCAGTTAAAGTTTCCGCCAATCTTCATTTATCTATTCGGGAGGGTAACATCATCTTTTAGTCCTTGCCATGGCCAGGCTATTATTTTCTGGCTAGGAAAGACTGCAGTCAGAAAATGCAATCCCTACTGACATCCTTCTGTTGCTATTGTTTTTGCCACTAAATGATTTAATTCATTTGTGAGATTCCAATAGAAAACAGATGCCACTAAATGTTCTTTCTAACAAGAAACCACTAACTCAGCTGTGGTAATGAAAGGGTTAACCCGTCTCTCTGTGTCTACTTGTGTCTATTTTCATACCGACCGCGGTGACAACACAAAAGGTCAGGGTGTTTGGGCCACCGGTGGGGGATTAAGGTGATGTGGGGGATGCTGTTTTCCTGAGAGAGAGAGAGAGAGCGAGAGAGGTTGATGAAATGAACTTTCGCTTCCACCCTGCTTAGAAGAGCTGTACGTATTGATCTATCCTCCACGTTGGGAGCTGTACCCCATACATGGGAGAATTAGGCCATATACATTTGACTGTGTATAACTCTGCATGGACTCGATATCTTCTGCGAGGCCGTTTGTACTGGAACATTATTATGCTCCAAGATAGATCATGAAAAAAAAAGTAGGCACCAGGAATATTTAAAGAGCGTGATGTACTGAGTTCTTGTTGTTAAAGGTAAGGAGACAGTCATGTAGTAGACTGAACCGAAATGAGCGATGGAAGAATGGGTTTTATGAACCATTTGAAACTATATGGTTACTCTTCGTCTTAGGCAAGAATAAGATACCGATCAAGAAATAATTATGAGAAAAGTAATTCCATGACTGTTTTAGTAATTGCTGTGATGGACACTGTGAGAAGCGGATGGAAAAGTGAAGGGCGGAGTCATTAACGTATTGGTAGATACTGTAGGTAGATTCACAGTTCAGTAGATCAGCCTATCTACTTCGGCAAATTTTAAGTCCGTCCAGGCACTTCACATCCACGTCAGTCCAATACTCCACCTGACTTGTTGACCAGCTTTCTGCAGACCCCTACTCCTGCTGAACAACAGTGTTTCTAACCAATAATACTGTTGCCAAACACTACGACTAAACACAAGTCACGCCAACCAGTGTTCCTGCTAAACAACGGTTCTGCTAACCAATGCAGCTGTTAACCAGTGTTTCTGCTACCCAACACTTCTGCTCACCAGAACAGCTGTTAAACAATAGTCCTGCTAATCAGTACATTTGCTAAACATTACTTCTGCTAAATGGCATTCCTGGTACTCACTGCTTCTGCTTACCATTACCCATGAACAATACCTCTGCTAACCATTACTCTTGCTGACCAACACTCCTGCTAACCACTACTTCCGCCAACCAATACTCCTGCTAATTATTACTTAGGCTACTCAGTACTCCTGCTATCCAGCAGTTTTGTTAACTATTACTTCCGCTAACCAGTGGTCCTCTTAACTGGTATTCATGCTCTCTAGTACACCAACACAATGCGCAAAGAAAGATGTATCTCTTGTATTCTCTGTAAAACCGAGGAAATGATATATATGAACGATTTTTGTTTAAGAGTGCTTCTTTCATTGATAATTCTCATGCTGGAGCGTATTAGAACGCTCATTCCATACATTGTAATGTAGTTTTAACATAGTAGTTTACTTGAACGCATTCCAGTAATCACAACGCCGATCCTCTCAAACCAACTTGTCCTTCCTCTCAAACTAACTTGTTCTTTTGTATACCGCACTGCTCACCACCTCACTCTTAACCATTATTAAAGCATCATTATTATATGCAAACTCAGAAACACATTCAGCAGAACACACACACACACACACACACACACACACACACACACACACACACACACACACACACAATCGACTCTTTATTATTCCAAGTGAACAGAAAAACAAATAAATTATGATAATTAGGTCACGTGACTAAAAAAATATATATACCTTTTACGTGTCTGGTTTAGAAGAGCCTATCTGCATTCCATTACCCAGGTTTAATTCCCATGCATAAGCTTGGTATTCATGTAATGCAAAGGAAATTGATAAATTTCGTTCTCTCCTGCACTGCGGATGATGTAATTTTAGATACTGTTTTTATAATATCCTCTCTTCACTAGCCTCCACACACACACACACACACACACACACACACACACACACTAGAACCACAACTTCAGGTAGGTAGTGGTTATCGCCGATACAAAACAAGTACTTAAAGTCTGTATGAAAGACGAGTGTACGGTACACATTTCTAGAAAGTAATCTTATTGAAGGTGCTCAGAACAGGATTGTTAGGATTATGTCTAAAATGCGACACCAGGAGGGATAACGAGAAAATAAGAATGGAGGATAGGGAAACACAGGGAAGTGAAGGATAATTTCACCACAACTGTACAGCAGAAATGGCTTGTATATAATGCATAATTATTATCTTTTGTAGAAGGGAAACACGATATCAAAGTGGAAAGTCAGAGGTGGAATGGGAGGAAAAGGTATGCAGGCAACAAAATGGAGATGAAATTTATTTGTTGGAGATGGAACAGGGTAACAGGTAAAAGTGGAGACTAATGCGAGGCAGCCCTTAGTTGTACACTGAACTCCCTGAGGATGTGGATGATGACCATTATGTTGTTCTTTGCGAGTGATGCTTAAGTCATCATGGTAGTTTACTAGCCCACAAATCAGGAAGCAGTTCTAAAACCTTGCATAGTGACGCTGTTGTTAAGTAATCCAGGTCTGTCTGACCGCGCAGGCCCATCAACTGCAGGCAAGCTACAACCCTTGCGGAGCCATCTCGTGCAATGAACCAATGTTCTCCTGCGATGGACAACTTTTCGCCGTGGCGAGGAGCGAGGAAATGCGTGGAGGTTTGGTTCCCATATGGACGCCGCATTTGCCTCTCCCCATTCAGTTAACAGGGCCACCACAGTAGGCTCCACGTCACCCCGATATTTGGTTATATAGATACCACCCAGCGTTGTAAATGGTTTTCTGGGTTACAGGAAACCATTAGGTTTGTCATTCAATGTAGAGCTACCTGAAGTGGAAATAAGCGTAATAAAAGTGACAGGAAGACAGGAGAAGTATGAAGAGAGGAAGGCAACAACAGAAAAAAAAAATGATAATGGTGAAGGAAGAAGTACCGGGAGGCCGAACTACATCAAGTGAGTGGATGGGAGGAAAGCAGTAATAGAAAAAGAATGATAAAGGTGAAGGAAGAAGTAGGCCGAACTACATCAAGGGAGTGGATGATCGCTGACCTACCACTGCATAGTGACGTTGAAACGAAGGAAATGAATACAGAAGTCATTTATCTCCCCACCTGTTACGAAAGACACTAGCAAACCAACACAACCAACAGAAAAAAAAAACGCAAATTCTTCTGATCCATTTTGATATAGCCTACAGGTAATAAAGTAAGAAATCAGCACGCACTTATTTTGCCCTATTTCGAAAAAAACCGGGAATATGAACAGAATTATTCTGCTACACTTCGATACACACCTTACAAAACAATAATTTATTTTAATAATAATAAGATGAATGAAATTAATTTTGCTCCATTTCGATACACGTCTGTCTTAAATATTTTGAAAACTATTTCAACTCCGTTTCTATACACATTGTACAAAAAAAGAAAAAAGAGGAGAAGGGGGGGGGAATAATATGGTCGTAGCCCCTTCAGTCCAGCCATGTATTATATATTTTACTTTTAATACTTCCAAACGATGGGTTAAGATAAACTTTTAGAACCGCAGGGGTTAGATAAAGCCTTCATTAACCTCTTCAGTGAGTTTTTTTTTTTTTTTAAGTTCAGTAATGTCGTCTGGAGGTATTAAGAATAAAATCCAGAGATACGTTATGGTTGTGGGCGAGTTAAGCAGCGTGTGGTGGGTTTGGTGTATATCTCCCCGCTAATGAGACACCATCGCCGCCGCTCCATCACCCGCCCTGTTATTTCCTGATTAGCGGCCAAGCAACGGGGCATTACGCGGCATTCATCCCCCGGGGTTAATGGGACCGGGTAATTTTGTGAGTTTTACCTGGAGTCACAGGAGCCTTGAGAGAGGGAGGGATTGCCTGACACCTGTGACATGCCCAGAACCTCATTATCCCCCTACCAAGCCAAAAATAAGTAAGGTATATAAAGAATGATGGTAATTGCAGGGCTGTTTTATTATAAGAATGGTTAATTAGAGTGAGATGGGTTGTGTAGAGAGAACGTAGTTCCAGAGTATGGATCAGCAGCGGAAATGAAAAATGCTGTGAAACAAGTTGGAGATTTGTAAGGCAGCAGGCCCTGCTGAGATATAGGCAATAGTGGAACTATATTATACAGTGGAGAAACTATTAACACTACTGTATAAGTGTATATTAGGATTATAAACCACACTCTTATTTATTATTCTTCCGTATAACCTTACCCATAATAACCCTAGAAGCATTTTCCACAATAATGTTGCGTTGCACCCAATGCGATCGCCACTGCTAGACAGTCAGACTTCATGGTATAATTTCATATCTATCTATCTATCTACCTATCTACTCACACACACACTGTGGGCACAATGACGGGTAAAGGGAGAGAACTGGCCAATATGATGGAGAGGAGGAAGTTAGATATACTGTGTGTGCAGGAAACAAAATGGCAGGGAAGTAAAGCGAGGATGATTGGAGGAGGGTTCAAGTTGTTTCATCATGGCGTGGATGGGAGGAGAAATGGTGTATGGGTAGTAGTGAAGGAAAAGTATATAGATAGTGTACTGGAGATGAAGAGAGTGTCGGATAGAGTAATGAGTCTGAGGATGGAAACTGAGGGGGTCGTGAATGGTATCATCACTGCATACGCCCCGCAAGTGGGGTGTGACTCGGTGGAAAAGGAAGAGTTTTGGAGTGAAGTAGAAAAAGTGATTCAGAGCATACCCAGGGAGGAAAGAGTGGTTATGGGAGCGGATCTGAGTGGGCATATTGGAGAAGGAAATAGTGGTGACGAGGAGGTGATAGGCAGGTACGGTGTCAGGGAGAGGAACGCTGAGGGTCAGATGGTTGTTGATTTTTCAAAACGGATGGAGATGGCTGTAGTAAACACTTATTTCAAGATGAAGGAGGAGCAAAGGATTATGTATAAGAGTGGGGAAAGGAGGTGGCAGATAGATTATATCCTATGTAGGAGATGCAATTTGAAAGAATTCAATGATTGTAAGGTAGTGCCAGGGGAGAGTGTAGTAAGACAGCATAGGGTGATGGTTGGAAAGATGAGTTTGAAAGTGAAGACAAAGAGGAAAGTGAGAAGTGAACCAAGGATTAGGTGGTGGAAGCTGAAGGAGCAAGACTTCAATAGTAAATTTAGGGATGAGGTGCGCCAGGCTTTCGGAGGCAGGGAAGGATGGGCAGTTATATCAGAAGTGGTGAGGGAGAAAGCCAAGAAGGTACTTGGGGTGACATCGGGATAGAGGAGGGAAGACAAGGAGACTTGGTGGTGGAATGAGGAAGTACAGGATAGCATAAATAGGAAGAAGCAGGCAAAGAAGAATATGGATAGACACAGGGACGAAGAAAGCATTCGGGAGTATAAGGAGACAAGGAACATAGCCAAGAAAGAGGTTGCAAAGGCAAAAGAAAAGGCTGTATGAGAAGTTGAATAGTAGAGAAGGGGAAAGAGACCTGTACCGATTAGCCAGGCAGAGAGACAGAGCCGGGAGGGATGTGCAGCATGTTAGAATGATAAGGATGCAGATGGCAATGTACTGACAAGTGAGGAGAGTGTATTAAGAAGGAGTATTTCGAAGAGTTGATGAATATAGAAAATATGAGAGAGGAAAGGTTGGAAGAGTTGGAGGTAGTGAGTCAGGAAGTGCAAGAGATCAGCAGAGAGGAAGTGAGGAATGCCATGAAGAGGATGAAGGATGGCAAGGCAGTGGACCCAGATGGTATACCAGGGGAAGCATGGAGGAGCTTAGGAGAGATGGCTGTGACGTGGTTTACCAGATTGTTTAACAAAATCCTGGAGGGTGAGAGGATGCTGGAGGAGTGGAGAAAGAGTATTCTGGTTCCGATTTTCAAGAACAAGGGTGATGTGCAGTGCTGCTGCAACTACAGAGGTATAAAGCTGATCAGCCATGCAATGAATATATGGGTAAGAGTGGTGGAAGCTAGACTGAGAAGAGAAGTGAGGATCTACAAGGAGCAATTTGGTTTCATGCCAGGGAGAAGTACTATAGACGCCATATTTGCTTTGAGAATGGTGATGGAGAAGTACAGAGAAGGCCAGAAGGAGTTGTATTGTGTATTTATAGACCTGGAGAAGGCTCATGATAGGGTACCGAGAGGGGAGCTGTGGTACTGTATGAGAAAGTCAGGAGTGGCAGAAAAGTACGTGAGGGTGGTGAAGGACATGTACGACGATAGTGTAACAGCAATGAGATGTGCGGTAGGAATGACTGAGGGTTTCAAGGTGGAGGTGGGATTGCATCAAGGATCGACATTGAGCCCCTTCTTGTTTGGGATGGTGATGGACAGATTGACAGATGAAATTAGACAGGAGCCTCCGTGGATAATGATGTTTGTGGACGGCATTGTGATATGTAGTGAGAGCCGGGAGGAAGCTGAGGCAGAGCTTGAGAGATGGAGATATGCAGTGGAGAGAAGGGGAATGAAAGTAAGCAGAAGCAAGACTCAGTGCATGTGTGTAAATGAGAGAGATGACAAGGGAACCGTGAGGCTGCAAGGTGTAGAGGTGGCAAAGGTAGATGAATTCAAATACTTGGGGTCAACTGTACAAAGTAACGGAGAGTGTGGTAGTGAGATAAAAAAAGAGAGTGCAGGCGGGATGGAGTGGGTGGAGAAAGGTGACAGGAGTGATCTGTGACAGAAGGGTCTCTGCAGAAATGAAATGGAAAGTTTATAAGACTGTAGCAAAGCCAGCCATGTTGTACAGAGTAGAGACAGTACCACTGACAAAAAGACAGGAGGCACAGTTGGAGGTAGCAGAATTGAAGATGTAACATTTTTCATTAGGAGTGACGAGGTTGGACAAAATTAGAAATGAACAAAGAGGGACAGCGCACATAAGTCAGTTTGGGGACAAAGCTAGAGAGGCGAGATTGAGATAGTTTGGACATGTGCGGAGAAGGGATGAGGAGTACGTTGGGAGGAGGATGCTGGAAATGGAGTTACCAGGCAGGAGAAAGAGAGGAAGGCCAAAGAGAAGGTTTATGAATGCAGTGAAGCAGGACATGCGGGTGGTAGGTGTAAGAGAAGAAGATGCAGAAGACAGAGTAAGATGGAGACGGGTGATCCGCTGTGGCGACCCCTAAGGGAAGAGCCGAAAGGAGAAGAAGAAGAAGACATAAATTGGTCTTATTATTCCGGATAAATATAGTATATATATAATCTTCAAACGAACAGGCTATTTAAAAAGTGTAATGAATGGCAGATAGTATATATATATATATATATATATATATATATATATATATATATATATATATATATATATATATATAAATTGGTCTTATTATTCCAGATAAATATATATATATATATATATATATATATAATCTTCACACGAACAGGCTATTTAACCTGTCACGTGCCACTGCGGTTTTAAAACGGTCTGACATAATGCCACAGCCAGTGCCAGTGCCGTTTTAAAACAGTTTAAAATGAAAAACTTCACTGTGACCGCATTTTTCAAGATTCGGAGGTAAAAATTGGCAGGCATGTAAGGTAATTGTTCCTCTGCCATCCCCCAAACTGTCAAGGCCATACACTCACTGGCTCCCCCCCTTACGCTCACTCTGCCTCACTGTGCCTGTGTGCCTCACCCAGTGCTGTACACAGTGAAGGCATTTTGTGAATATTTTCATTTAAGTATAAGTTGTAAATATTTTCTTGTAAGTGTGAGGGCTATATAGTGAAGTCAAGTTGTCAATACATTCTTGTAAGTGCCAGGACTGTACATAATGAAGTCAGGTTGTACCTATCTTCAAGTAAGTGTAAGATAATGCATTCACAGTGAGAAAGACACGCAAATTGTGATAGATGCTGAAGTAATAAGTGATCAGAAAAGTGTACTGAACATTGCTATACTTTCCCAGCATAAATACCTGAGTATACCTTGTGAGTAAAAGATGGAAGAAGAGCATAAGAGAGTATGGATCAGTTGGGTCAAGGATTGTGTGGGTAAGATTGAAAGTTGGAATACAAATGTGGGCGATTGTGTGTGTGTGTATGTGGCAATGCAAGATCGTGCAAACAGAGTGAGAGAAGAGTTCTGGACAAATGTGGAAGTGTGCATGGAAATATTTGGAAGGAATGAGAGAGTGTTTTTGATTGGTGATATGAATGGTAAAGTAGGGCACGTGAAGGTGGATGGAATAGTTGGTGAGTGGGGTGTGCCTGCTGAGATAGATGAGAATGGCAGTGCGTTAGTGGACATTTGTGCTGGGAGGGGGTTGGTGATAGCCAATACCCTCTTCAGGCACAAGATGATCCACAGGTATACGTGGCGAGTGATGAGAAGGATGGGTGGTGAACTGAATGAAAGGAAGGCAATGATTGATTATGTGTGTGTGGATGAAAGGATGCGAAAATGTGTAATGGATGCAAGAGCTTATAGAGGTTGGGGGAGTGGACTTTCTGACCACTACTTAGTGGTGGCCAGAATCAAGGTCCAATTAGGATGGAGAAATAGAAGAAGGGAGGGACGGGAAGAAGGAATATTTGTAAGGAGAGTGGAAAGGTTACAAGAGGATGAGAAAAAGGCAGAGTATAAGAGAGAAGTGGAGGAATGATCGGGCAAATATGAATTGGAGCAGATGGGGGACGTGGAAGGTGTGTGCAGGATATTTACAGAAGAAATATGTGCAGCATGTGATGTGGTGTGTGGGATGAAGAGAAGACGGAGAGGTGTGCAAGGAACAGCGTGGTGGAATGAAGAGGTAAGACAGGCTGTGGCACAAAAGAAGAAAGTATACAATGAATGGATGAGAATAGGGGTGTGGAAGAAGTTGAGATGCGGAAGAGAGAGTTATATGTAGAAAGAAAGAGAGACGTGAAAAGATTAGTAAGAGAGGGTAAGAAGAGAGCGGATGAGGAATTTGGAAGGAGCTTGAGTGTACAGTGGAGGGACTGTAAGAAAATGTTCTGGAAAGAGGTGAGAAGAGTAAGACAGGGTGGAAGTGAAGTTAGCAGCGGAGTGAAAGTTAAAAATGGTAGATTAATAGTGGAGAAGGGAGAAAAAGTGAGCAGATGGAGAGAACACTTAAAGGAACTGTTGAACATAGAGGATGGAAGTAATGCGAGTATACGTGGCTGGGGAATTGCTGGGAGGAGGAGGGAGGTGAGAAGACAGGAAGAAATCAGTAGCATAGAAGTTGTGGAAGCAATGAAGAAATTCAAATTGGGGAAAGGCCCAGGAATTGATGGAGTATATGGTGAAATGCTGAAGCATGGGGGAGAGATAGTAGTAGAATGGATGTGGAAGACGTGCAGACTGGCCTGGGAGGAAGGTAGGGTCCTGGAGGATTGGAAGTCAGGTATAATTATTCCCTTGTACAAAGGAAAAAGGGAAAAAGAAGTGTGTGGTAATCATTGGGGCATTTGTCTTCTTTATGTAATAGGAAAACTGTATGATAGGATACTTATTGTCAGAGTTAGGGAAAGAACAGAGGAATTAGTTGAAGAACAGGGACGCTTTAGCAAGGGGAGAGGTTGTGTAGATCAGATATTCATTCTTAGACCTTTAGTGGAAAAGTTTCTAGGGAAGGGAAACAATTTGTATGCGGCTTTCATGGATTTTGAGAAAGCATATGACAGGTGGATAGGCAAAGATTGTGATAAGTATTAAGAATATATAGAGTAGATGGGAAATTGTTGAAGGCTGTGAAGAGTATGTATGACGGTGCTAAGGCTGCAGTGCGTGTGGATGGTGAACTGAGTGAATTTTTCCCTTTCAAGGTTGGGTTGAAACAAGGATGTGTCATGTCTCCATGGTTGTTCAATCTGTACATGGATGGGGTAATACAAGAGGTACAAGGTAGGGCAGTGGATGTTGGAGAGGCCCTGGTGAGAGAGGGTAGTGTTTGGAAACTCCCTATACTGTTGTTTGCAGATGATACTGTGTTGTTGAGTGAAGACGAAGGGGAGCTGCAAGGCTTGGTGGATGAGTTTGGGAGAGTGTGTAAGAAACGGAATCTAAAGGTGCATGCAGGGAAGAGTAAAGTGATGGTCTTTGAGAGAGGTGAAGTCAGTGAATGTACAGTGAGTTTGGATGGTGAGGAAATGGGAAATGTGAGTAGGCTACGTTTAAGTACTTGGGTAGTGTGATGAGTAAGGATGGAAGTTTGGAGGGTGAAGTGCTTGAAAGGGTACAACAAGGAAGAAAGCTTGCTGGTTCCTTGAAAGCAGTGATAAGGAACAGGGAAGTGAGCATGGAAGTGAAACAGTTACTACATGACAGTATTGTGACACCAACTCTAACGTATTGAAGTGAAGCTTGGAGGTCGCTGAAAGGACACAAGTCAAGAGTGAGAGCAGTGGAAATGAGTTATTTAAGAGGAGCCTGTGGAGTCTCATGGAGAGACAGGCTGACAAATGAGGATATAAAGGAGGTTTGTGGTGTGGATGTGGATCTGATAGGAAGCATTAGCAGGAACACACTGAAGTGGTTTGGCCATGTGAAGAGGATGGTGGGTGAGAGACTGACGAGGAGAGTGTATGTGAGTGAGGTTGAGGGGGGGAGAGGGAGGGGGAGGCCGAGGATGAGATGGAGGGATGGGGAGGAAAGAGTGAAATGGTGGGGGACAGGGTGACGTGGAGGCGATTTGTTTGTGGCCACCCCGTATGGGGTTGAGGCGTCTGGCAAAATATATATATATATATATATATATATATATATATATATATATATATTTAATTTATTTATGTGTGTGTGTGTGTACTTATATGAAAAATGAAACTCCTGTGTGAAAAAAGTTTCCAGGTGATCGGTTTCTGTTTTGGAGCTAGAGGGGTCTTAGAAAGAAAAAACAAAGAAAATCGGGATTTTTGTCGACGTTTTAGCGTAATGTTTAGTACTTCAGAAAGTGTTTAGGTATAGACAAACATAAGGATTCATGCTAGATGAGTAAAACAAAATTAATTCCACCGTGTTTGGGAGTTACTAAGGATTTTATCTCTTAAGGATTAATGCTAGATGAGTAAAAGAAAATTAATTCCACCGTGTTTGGGAGTTACTAAGGATTTTATCTCTTAAGGATTAATGCTAGATGAGTAAAACAAAATTAATTCCACCGTGTTTGGGAGTTACTAAGGATTTTATCTCTTAAGGCTTATGGGCGCGTCGGCGCCATTCTCAGTGTCTACCGACACTCCGATAACAGTTTGTATATACACACACTAAATATGTACGTTAGATACAAGAGACCGAGAGAGATAAAAAAAAAAAAAATGATGATAGTTTCGCCTGTGGAACTAGCCTAAAAATTTCAAGTGTTTGAATGATCATTTTGTTTAAGTGTAGCCCAATATCTCAGGTCTGTCTGGCTGTAGTTCCATTTGCTACCTATTTTATGAACCTTACCTCATTTTAAATCGTGAAAAAGTCAAGATGATGTTTATGATGAATGTCATTAATGATGACATGAATAGAATTTGTGACTGAGATTAATAATGACTAATTTGTTCTCAGCTGGAACGAAAAGACAGTGCAGTAGATGTGAGGACGGGGCTTTACTGAGTGCGGCGCTGACGTCACCACTTTGTAAATGGTCGTCTGAAGGGAGAGGGGAAATGGACTGACGTACGGAGGAATATAACAAAACTCAGCTGAATCAGGCCGGCTCTGAAATTTTCTTCCAGCACAGAAGCAATAAAGGTAATATGGAAGAAATACACGATTCCGAGAAAGATGAATCGCATCCCTGATTTCGCGTACAGTCAGCAAAAAAAGTATTGCACTGCTGGGGTTCGGTGGATGTGAAAATGGACGTGTTCTGCAGAAATAACTTTGTTTTGTTAACTTAGTGCGCAAAATATAACGCCTAATAGCTGAACTTTTATACAATTTGTAGACGTAATAAATACTAAGAACAATTTTGCGCTTTTAATCTGAAGGTGGCCCATATATCACAATACATCGTCCATGTTTCAGAATCATACGTGCTGCTTTTATTATTACTTGGAGGGAACAATTTGCAGGCTTCTCTCATTCTTCCTTGCAGTAAAAAAAAAAAATAAAAAAATAAGAGCACCGATACTTACTTGGTTGACTGTACTGCAGACATCGACTTCCGTAGTGTGACTCCATTCAAAGATTTCCGCCACTCTTTGTTTTGGACAATTGTACTGAGTTATTACTGGTGCACAAATGAAAAATAAAATCTCTTCAGTTTCTCACAAGTTTTAACAGCTTTAGAAACGCAACATTACCTAATAATGAATTCATATCTCAAGAAATTTATCGACGTAAAGCTATTCTACAAGCCATTATTAACAAACCCACCATTTACATTATTTAAGCCATGTGTCTTCATTTCGAGGAGTTTCTTTCCTTGGGTATAAAACAGTATGAATATGGTAAGATATGATGTAAGAGTCGTCGACTACAGAGGAGTTAATACAGGTTGCTCCTGATCGTTTCATCATGAGTGACTTCCCAAAGACTGAAAAATTGTTTATGATTGTGGCAAAATTAAAACATAACTAGAGGTGCCCCCAAGGGGGAAATCGCACCAGCTGCGAGGCAATACATATTTAGCATGGCTCGGAATATGATCTTGACCTTGACCCACTTTCACTAATTTAGAAGTCGTAGGATATTTTCATCCCTACTACACACGTGTAAAATTTTGTGACGATATCCTGATTGGTTGCGAGGTTATCGTGGTGGCAGACGCACAGACCTCGATCTACTTTCACCAATTTCGAACTCGTAGGAGATTTTCATCCCTACTACACACCTGAAAACTTTTGTGATGATCTCTTAAGAAGTTGCGATGTTATCGTGGTAACAGACACACAGGCCTAGACCTAGTGTCACTAATTTCGAACCGGTACGAGATTTTCATCCCTAATACACATCTGTAAAATTTTGTGATGATATCTTGAGCGGTTACGAAGTTATCATGCTAACAGACCCACAGATAGACAGACAAACTTAAAACAATATTCGTATGAGATTTTCATCTCTACTACACACCCGTAAAATTCTGTGATGATGTCTTGAGCGGCTGCAAAGTTATCGTGAAAACAGACACACAGACCTTGACCTACTTTCACCAGTTTAGAACTCGTGATCGATTTCTTCCTCACTACGCACCTGTAAAATTTTGTGATGATATCTTGAGCGGTTGCGAAGTCATCGTGCTAACAGACACACAGATACATACACAGACAAATTGAAAACAATACCACCTTCCCTATCGTCACTGGTAAAAAAAAAAAAAGTATTTGTACCAGTGTTTAATTATCAAATGGCCTCTCATTCGTCTTTCCCATCAGGCCCGTACACAATACGAGTATACAGTATACAGGATGCAGAGGAACAGCCAGTGCGTCACACAATAAAAGGGCAGCAAGAAAATCATGGAAATAAGATGAATGCATGGATGCGACAGGGAATGAACAAAAGCTTCCGGGATGCCGAGTCTGTTACAAATATAAAAAGGAAATAAACATTTCAACTCCAAGGAAGGGAAGGTTCACACACACACACACACACACACACACACACACACACACACACACACACACACACACACACACACACACACACACACACGTGAAAATTAATTAATGGTAGAAAAACACAAAACTGTGAAATGGTAGGAAATTAAAGGAAACAAATTGTAAAAAAAAAAAAAAAAAAAAAAAAAAAAAAGGCAACTAGCTTCTAATTTTGTGCTATACCTTTCGAGGTGTAGCAGCCGGATGCTAGGCTACTGTTGTTCTGTATTTTAAGGGTAGATGGTCAGCCTACTCCCCTCGATGGTATTTTATATTAGATAAACCTCCATATCCATCTTGGAGATCGAGTCTAGGCGCATAGTTCCGACTGGGATACTCGAACCACACGACCAACAGGCACCATTTAACTGTAATTGCCAGCTCTTGCTTACCCCTCTGGAGGCGCCAGAGGATCCAAGGCGATAGACGACCAGCGATGAGGCTACCGTAAACAAGACCATTTTAACCGAAGGAGGCAACTTTACATTCCTGGCAGTATTTATGTTAAAGTGAAACCTCAGACCACTTTTAGATTCCATTTGTGGCTGATTAGCACGCGGTCTTCGAACCCAGACCTCCATTAGTCGCACCACTGAGGCGTTACTGCCATGTATGAATATATATATATATATATATATATATATATATATATATATATATATATATATATATATATATATATATATATATATATATATCATCAGCCGTTTGAGTATCCACTGCAGGACCGGCCTATCCCGACCGAAGTCGGGACGATACAGCCAATGTATCTCTACGTTGCTTAGGCTGTCTGGTAGAGATTGTATGTAGGGTGAGAAGTGCTTGTAAGTGTAATTGTAGTGTTGAAGTGGCTTTGGATGTGTGTGTAGTCTGTGAACCAAGTGTAATCGGCCCGCGCAAGCCGACTGGGTGCAAGCATACTTTATAGTAAGCGAGACTGGTTCAACCACAGCACCCCTTGTGTCCGCCAATGCAGTACGTGGCCGGGTGAACACTTCCAGAATTTATGACCCTGGCGGGGCGCAAACCCTGGCTCACCCGTGTACGAAACGCACACTCTACCACAGAGGCTCAAATATATATATATATATATATATATATATATATATATATATATATATATATATATATATATATAGGGTGTTCAGTATATATGTAGCCTAAGACGAAAGTGAATGCAAATTCCTAAATGAACAGATTGCGAAATAACAATAGTTTGGGAGTTACAGCACTTCACAGGTCTGGTAGAGTGAGAATATTAGGTAAAGAACTAATGGTGAGATTTGATTTGAGTCCGAGATAGCTTCGAAAACTCTTATTAGCATTTATGTTGTCGGCTGTACGTAGGTCGGTATTGTTACATAACACTGGTAATAATCTGTTTATCTGTCGCCAGACGCCTCAATCTAGTAATGGGTGGTTACAAACAAATCGTCTCCATGTCTCCCTGTCCAATGTCACTTCACAGCCTTGCTCCTAGAGCACTCCCCCCCCCCCCTCTCATATACCTCTCCACTCCATCCCTCCATCTCATCTTCGGCCCCCCCCTCCCTCTTCCCCCTCCCCTCCACTTCACTCGCATATAAGCTCGTTAGTCTTTCGCTCTCCATCCTCTCCACATGGCCAAACCACCTCATTGTATTTCTTCTAACACTTTCTATCACATCAACATCCACACCACAACGCTCCTTCACTTCCTCAACTGTCGGTCTGTCTCTCCATGTCACTCTACATGCTCCTCTCAAGTAACTCATTTCCACCGCTCTCACTCGAGTTGTGTCCTTCCATCAAGGTCAAAGCTTCGCATCCATACGTTAGGGTAGGTATCACAATACTGTCATGCAGTGCCTTTTTACTTCCATTCTCACTTCCTTGTTCCTTATCACTGCTTTCAAAGAACTAGCAACCCTTCTTCCCTGTTGTACCGTTTCAAGCACTTCACCCTCTAAATTTCCATCCTTATTCATCACACTACCGAAGTACTTAAACGCACTCACATTTTCCATTTCCTCTTCATCCAGCCTCACTGTAAATCCAGTGACTTCATTTCTCTCAATGACGATAGTTTTACTCCTCCCTAAATTCACACTTAGATTTCCTTTCTTACACAGACTCCCAAACTCATTCACTAAGCCTTGGTAATGATATGATCCATTACGTGCGCATTATCATACACTTATCATGTAATCATGCCATAAACAAGGGCATTCATGGGTGGTTGAGCAGGGAATGGTCGTTTGGGGAAAGATGGAAGGGGGAAGGGGAGGCACCGAGGTGTTGTCAGACGCCAGTAAAAGGGTGGGTGCTCACTTCCCTACATCTATACAACTGAGGTCGAGAACTGATCATGTGGATCAACTAGTCTTTGCTGATCACACGGAAACTGACATGGAGGAATACTCCTTTGGTGAATATGCAGATACGCAATTGACACTGGCTGAAGCTGGTGGAAGTGCCCTGACAGCAGTACGATTGTATAGGGAACGTTATCCAAACCTCAGAGTGCCACACAGGCAAACATTTCTTGCAGTTGGTCGTCGTCTACGTGAGACCGGTACTGTTCGACAACATGCCATTCCAGGAGACAGAGGGCGACCTCAGAACTTCCGCATGATCAACATGGATGACCGGGTATTGTAAATGATTGAGGAGAGCCCTGAAACATGTATTCGTTAGATTTCTAGTGATCTAAAGGTGGCAGTGGGGACCGTGTGGGGGATCCTACATTAATATAATTTTCATCCATACCGCCACCAGAAGATACAAGCTTTAACTGATTAAGACTATCTTCCACAGATTCAGTTACGTCAGTGGCTGCTAAGGCAGCATGCTGAAAATGTTATTTTCCATCAGCTGTGCTATTTACTGGTGAAGCAACGTTCTCGAGGGATGGCATCATTAAATTACGCAACATGCATGCTTGGTCTGTTCACAACCCACATGTAATGGCTTGAAGATCTCATCAAGTGCGCTTTGTGATCAATATATGGGAAGGAATCATTGGTGACTATGTAACTGGTCCATACATGCTACCAGAGCGGCTGACTGGTGACACATACAGACGTTTTGTTGAGTACACATTACCACTGCTGTTGGAGAATGTGTCCACTGGAATAGGGAGGAGGGTGTGGTTTCAGCATGATGGTGCGCCATCCCATTATGCTAGAAAAACAAGGAATTACCTAAATGCTGTGTTTCCTAGACGATGGATCGGACGAGGTGGCCCAGTGCCGTGGCCACCTCCGTCACCTATCACTCCTCTTGACTTCTACCTATGGGGACACATTAAAAGCGAGGTGTATGCTACAGAGGTTCCGAACGGTGAGGAATTGTGGCGTCGTGTGCAGGGCAGTGTGGCACGTATCACCAAAAATCCCGGGGCTATGGAACGTGTGCGACAGTCACCCTTGTCACAGGCTGCAGCATGGATTAAGCAAGAAGGCCGGTATTTTAAACATTTGCTGTATATGTGAATGACATACTAGTGTCAAGCATGTTGTATAATACTGTTCATATAGTCACTGTAAATGATGGACGTTTCATTTACAATCCCCTGACTCCAACACATTCCTAGCAGATCTGTGATGTGCTGTAACTCCTAAACTATTGAGTTTTCGTAAAATGCTCATTTAGTAATACGCATTTAGTATTGTCTCCGGAATACACCCCCTGAATTTTGCTACATATATATATATATATATATATATATATATATATATATATATATATATATATATATATATATATATATATATATATATATATATATATATATATATATATATGTATAGATAATTTAAACTAATGGACTATTGTCTATATAAGGGTTTATCTTGCTACTCCTTGAGTGGACTGATTTCAATGAAAGTGTCCAGGAGCGCTCCCTAGGGCTCGATCCTTTGTTTTTATAAAGTAATTTGGTTTACATTCTTAAGAATATTTTATTTGCGAAATTATTTTATTTACAGATCAATAGTTTGCTCTCGGTAACGGAACCAACCGAGTAATTTTTCTTCAAGCCTTATCATAGATTAGTTTATTCATACATATTTAGTTTATTTTAAATCTAAAATAAAAGAAAATAAATAAAATGAGATGAAGGATGCAAGAATATATGAGTGTAGGCCGCTGTACACGAGTTAAAATAGTGGTAAAATTAAATGAAAACGAAATCTTGCCAATTTCCACCAGGCCGCAACACATCCAGAATTTCAGCAGTGTAACATTTTTGGAGCGCCAAGGGAACTGATGACACTGTTTGAGGGAAAATATTACAAAAGAGGCTGACTACAACAGCCTTACAAACTAGCCGTCCCCTGTATTTACCCCGACGCTTCCCTTTGTTTGGTCGGCAACAGGTCTGCAAGATTAGCTTAAATCGCGTTGAAAAGCAGCCCCGGCGTCTTGCTGCCCGCCCATTGTTCTCTCTCCATTATGATCCCAAGCAAGGCAAGGCTTTGCTGTAATGTAAGACCCTGGACGCTAGCCCCGCCATTTTGGAGTCTCCTCTACTCCATTTTGGTTTCTTAACGTCGCTTTTTACCAGTGCTGACGCTCTGTACCAGTGACGTCGTATTGTATTCCTGCTGCCACCAGATGATATCACTGAGATACGAGGAAATCTCTCATCATGAAGGAGTCAGTGAAAACCAACTGGCTCCAGAGTCGTCGCTGTGGTCTGAATATCCAATCGTGTTTACTGATTCTGCTAATACTGTACTAAGTGAAAACCGTGACCATATCTCCGCAAGGTCATTTTCGCAGCTCGGTCCTCCAGCCTATACTGTCTGGATATCCATTATAATCTATCCAGTACGAGGACGCATTTTTGCAATTAGTTTTAGCTATAACTAGTCGAAGTAATTCAGTTTGGGGAAACTTTTCATGGTGAAGGAATTAAAATGAACTGAACAGGGAGTAATTAATTGAAAGGCAGCCGAATACATCATAGAAATCCCAAGTACGTGGTTCGAGCTGTGGTGGTGATTCATGAACCAAAATGGCGAGCTTGTCCTACGGCTTCTCATTTACCTGGGTGAGAGACTGCTCTTCTTTCTATTTATTATTCAGGTCGCCGGGGCGGAAATTCTTAATAATGAATTATGTTGTTGATGCATCGTGTACTTACCCGGGTTATTGTCATGGATGGACCTCGCCCGCTCGCCTTGTCACCGCCTTACCTGGAAAATATATACCGTCGTAAACATGGAGGCTCAAGCACAGTGCTGGCGTGTTTTATTGTCATTAGTGTGTCGGGGAAAATAGTGTCAGCTTTGCATGTCCTTATTTTCCTCCATATTTATGTGGGATTGCCGGGACTCGTAATAATATGCTATAAATTCTGAACTCATTTCAGCTGACCAACAGAAAGACGAAACCCAAACGAAAGCTAGTGAAATGTAGAGTGGTAGTTTTTATTTACGATCTGCATCTGACTGAATACACCTGCCATTCGCAGAAGGCCTCTCTCTCTCTCTCTCTCTCTCTCTCTCTCTCTCCAAATTTCACACACACACACACGCACACACACACACACACACACACACACAAGTTTTACAAAGCATACATCACCAACAAATAAATCACGCAGAGCACAATTTCTCTGAATCAGTCTACCCTCCCCCCCCCCACACACACACAGTACAGTCCATTTTCATGACTCCCTCCCTCATCAGCAGTAAGGGGAAGTGTGTTCGGTGTCAGTCTCTTGTGTTCCCTCTTGCTCCAGGTGTTGTTGTGTTTACCTTGATGTGGAGTTGATGTTATAATGTTTCAGTGATATCGTTATAAGTGCTGAAATTCCCCTCGTGTTTCTGTATTCCTTCTGTTGTAGCTGCAAATGATGTTGTAGTGTCATTATAGTATTGCCATAGTCACTGTGTTGCTCCTGGTGCTGTAGTCACCCTGTTGTATTGATACTGGTGTTACAGTGTTATTGAGGGGTGGTTCTAGTGTCACTGTGTTGTTATTTTATCTATAGTTTCATTCTGTTACGCACTTGATGCTGCCGTGTCGACCAGTGTTTTGTTATTATGTCGTGGTGGTGGTGTTGCGTTGATGTACCCGTGTTGTGATATCTCCATTTGATGTGCCCAAGTTAGGACTGTACTGAGTGTAGGTCCCTGAGTATTGTTGCTCTTATTGTGCCATGGGCGTATTTTTTGTTTTTGCTGTCGAATTTATTGTTGTTATTGTGTCACTGTTAATACTGTTATATTAACATTGTTCTTTTTGTGTTTTTGTGCTGCATTGCCCTTCTCGGTGCTGTTGCTGTTAAAGTATTACTGTGCTCTTGTTGTTGTGTCACAGTGTTGTTTCTGTTGTTGCTGTTAGTGTTTCATTGGGTTGGTGTTGTTACCGTTATAATAAAAAAAATAATAGCAATAATAGTAACCATAATGATAATATTTATTATTTATTATTATTATTATTATTATTATTATTATTATTATTATCATTAGTAGTAGTAGTAGCAGTAGTATGTTATTGTTGTCGTCGTTGTCCCTGTGTTACTGTTGTTGAACCATTTATAGTATCATTGAATTTTTTGTGTTTTTCTTTAGTTTCACTGTCCTAGTGCTGTTTTTGTAATTCTAGTGTGGTTTACTGTTTTTTGTTGTATCACTGTGTAGCTGCTGCTCTTGCAACTTCATTGTGATGTAGTTTCATTGGGCTGTAAGTGTGTTCAGTTTGTGTTGTCACTATATCATAATGCTGTTGTTGTTGCAAAACCGCTGTTGTTATTATGCCATTGTGTTGTTAGTCTCATTGTTGTTAATGTTACTGCTGCTGCTGCTCTTGTGTCACTGCATTATAGGTGATGTTGTTAGGTCATTGTATTGTTGTTGCACCATTGTGTTGTTGGTGATGTTGCTGTGTCATTGTGCTGATAATGTTGTTGTAGCATTATGTTGCTGGTGAAATTCTTGCGTTATTGGGTTTCTGGTGATGTTGTTGTGGCATGTGGCATTGTAGAGCTGGCGATGTTGTGACATTGTGTTGCTGGCGATGTTGTGTCCCCGTATTGCTGGTGATGTTGTCATGTGTTGTACGTGTTGTATCACTATGTTGAACGTGCTCTGTCATTGTCTTGTGTGCGAAACTGCTTACATTTTTCTAGCCAATACAGAGCAGCGAGTGCCAGGCGATGTTGGAAGCAGAATAATATGGGGCAGACATGCAGTTTCCCCAACAGGAACAGCAAAGATGGTATTGTAAGTAAAGAAGATCACGAATAAGAAAATGCATAGTATGATAAACAAAGATAAAGTGAGGTTAAAAGAGAATAGTTAGAGGAAGTGTCAAACATTTAGATGAATACTAACGACCGCCTTCTGCCGCAGAAATAAGTAATGTCATTCTTCAGTAGAGGAAGATATTATGTATACAAAAAATTTCTTAGCAGGGCATAACCGAAGTTAAGAGTAATTTAAAAGCCTGAATCCTGAAAGTACGAAACTTAAATGCACGCTAACACTACTCTGGTCATATTTTGAAAATTGAAATCCAGACCTAAAACCGCAATAGCTAAAATTTCTAAGCTCTACCAAAAACCTATCAGCCCAGCACAAAAACTTGCAAGTGTGAAAAAGCAGAAGCGAATAAAAAAAAAAAAAAAAAAAAAAAGCCGTGTGGGAGAGCCGGAGCAGAAGAAGCAATTCCTAGTCTGCCCCTCGGCCCCACCGCTGCCAAAAGGCCCCCTCAGCCCCTGTGACCGCCATGAAACAAGCAGTCAGTCGCACCCGTTCTCGCACCGACCTCGCATTCTACGAGATCCCTGTTTTCCATTGCTCGGGGCTTTTGGGGGTGTTGGGTGGAGGTGGTGGGGCAAGAGAGGGAAGTAGAGGGGAGGAGTGAGGAGGAGGGGAAGAGGGGATGAAGGGGGAAGGTAAACGAGAGAGAAAGAAGGAGGGAGGTAATTGGAGGAAAAGGTGGGGGGGAGGGAGTGGGAAGAGGTAGTGAAAGTAAGAGATGGAAAGAGCGAGAGGGAAGAGAGAGAGAGAGAGAGAGAGAGAAGGGAAAAAGAAAGAAAGGAGAAGAAGGAAGAAGGAAGAGAGAGAGAGGGTAGAGAGGAGGGAGAGAGACAAAGAGAGGAGGTAAGGGAAGAGGGAGGGGACCCAGAAGTGGGTCAGGGGTGGCGTGAAAGCGGGTTGGATTTTGACCTCTGGGAGAAATATAGAGTAAGAATAAAAGCTTGCAACTTTCTGTTTTGAAGCGAATTTTACCTATGGCATTTTTATTTGCTATATGTCGTTTTTGTTTTTTTGTTTTTTTCTGGCGTATGGGGTGGTGGAAGGGTTAAAGATAGGAGGAGGTTAGATGGGTTTTACCTGTAGGTCGATATTTCTGCATCAATGGGTCTCAGTAAAGTGGAAGGAGGGGGTGAGAATGTGTGTGTGTGTGTGTGTGTGTGTGTGTGTGTGTGTGTGTGTGTGTGTGTGTGTGTGTGTGTGTGTGTGATTGGTAGACACGTGTACTGATGGTCGTAAGAACGCGAGATCAATCCCAGGCTGAGACTCGGATGGTTTGTCGTAGTTCATAGAGGGACAAAATGATGATATAACGTTACCATGGCAACGATTTGCTGATTCTAAACAAACATGCAACACTGCGATTTTTACAATATCGTATCTTGTTACTTTCCTCTCGGAGAAAAGAAGTTAACATACAAATGAGAAAATCACTATATATACGATAAAATATCAATTTCTCTTACTCTAGCGTTGTAGTATTATGTAAAATCAAGGTTAACGTCAAAGAAAGTCCTTAAAACTAGGGTGTCTCGAATTTGTCTGACTTGGCTAAAAACTTTTTCTCAGTATCTTTTCTTTGTCTTATACCATTTAATTTGTCGTAACTCGCTGAGACAAAGTTTCTTTATGCAGCTATTTTTTTTTCTGACTTGCAAAGTTTAAGTCGGTGGATATTTTGCATTATCAGATGAAAAGTTCTGTACTTTGGCTCTGTGTTACAGACATCGCACTAGAATTGAATAGAAAATAATATGAAAGAAAAGCTTAGACTGAAAAATAACTCTTTTAGTCTAACAGATGCAGCAATTATGTTTTCAATTTCTGAATCCATTTTATTTTTGTCACAGCACAGTACGTTCACTGGGTCATACTGACGTAAATGCACTGCGTGCTCAGTAGCCAGAGTAAGGTTTATTTACTTCTGCTTCAGGATTTATAGATTCCACTGAGTTTTGCTCGCAGGCAAAGTTTTGCTCGATAAGTAAGATGAGGTCAGAATTTGATATAGTTAGGTCTAGTGGCAGTCTGTATTAGTCAAATCAAAATTTGATTTGGTTAAGTTAGGTACAGCTGTAGTCTTTATTAGTCAGCTACTGTAATCTAGTTTGGCGAAGTTGGGTTTAGTGGTATGCTATAATAATTATGATGAGTGCTTTAGTCAGCGCTATCATAAGTACTGTATTGTACTTTAGAAGGTACAAAAATAGTCGACTGCAAACAGTTTTACCAAGAGTTGTGCAAATCATCTGACATGCTGGCATTACCGTACTTCCTTATTTTACACTTTCAAGTATAAATTTGCCCTATTTGTTTGATTTTTGGGCCCTGGAATTGTTCTTGCTATTTTTTTCACTGACACTAAACTATTCTTTACTGAGGAGCTGAAGAACAGTTTATAAAGACCCTTTCAGGCAATATGTAGAATTAAGAAAAAAAAAAATCTGTTAAAATGAAATTCCCAGCAAGCAATACACTGTGACAGTGTTCCCGATCGTTTTGTAACTGCTATACTGGGTGTTGATCGAGGGTACAACGTACTAATATAACTGAACAAACAATCGAGTGCAGCTCAAAACAGAACTTCGAATTAGTTCATATACCTCTCCAATATGCTGGACTGTAAGCCACTGATCAGATATCCTCGGTGGAATAACACTTTGTCTGTGCAATCTATAACCATTCTACAGCTAGGAAAATAAATAAGATAAAGCAAAGACCCTACAAGATGTGCTTATTTTTATTTTCTTGTGGGAAATACTTATAGCGTAAACAGTCTTCAAACAGCAGATATAAAGACATGAATTAATGAAATGGAAATTCTCAAAGTTGCAGTACTACAATGAAATTGTTCAGTCAAGTGAAAGGGACCAAAAGTATGGCGAACTTTCCCAAATCTAAATTAAATATGGTCCTCTAAAGTGACTGACTCAACTTCCAACTTGCAAAGTAATGTATTGTACAAGAAAATCTCTGCCTATATCTCACGACCGAACTAAATAGCAGTCGCCTCTATAATACCGTGCATCATACTGTACATTCTTGGCCGAATAATGTTATCTTTGACATATCATTTCATTTATGTTCGGAACCAAGTTCCCTCTCAGTATTTTTGCTTACTCTGCCTGTTGGATAACATTTTCTGACTGAAGCAAGGTTGAAAAGTTGAACATTAACAGGACCTGTTTGAAGCTCACTTGACCATGCATTTGTTTCTTCATCCTGTACAAGTTTTTTTTTTTTTCTTTCTTTCTTTAATCGGCTAGACGAGTTTACTTTCTCACCATCTCTAATAATATGACAGCTGGATGGTACTAATGTGACGTAAGAGTTTTGTCAGCTCTACTTGTTACCTTCTCCCATAGTTTTTTTTTTTCTTTATCATCGGCTAGAATGCTAAGGGAACTATAAAGCCTCAGGCTGGCGATTATAATCTGGAACCAAACAATGAACCATTTTTATTGTGTATTAACCCCATCTGTTTTGGTGTTATGAGAGAAACGGCATTGTCTTCTATGCTTGCTTGGAACCAGCATGCGGTGTTCGTGGTTACGTGACGTCTTACTTGGGCTGTCTATTAACTAGTGTTAATAATCTGCGAGACAGACCGAGATGTCATAAAAACTCCCGCACTGATACCCTTGCACTAGCCCTGTATGTACTGGTCGTGGTACATTCCATTATAAGCAGTTCAGTGTTAGTGCTCAGATGGTGATATGCAGTTATGCGTGAGCCATGTGTTGGTGGTACGTGGGAGGACTGTTATCTAGAACAAGCCGAATGCATACAAATTGTGTGTGTGTGTGTGTGTGTGTGTGTGTGTGTGTGTGTGTGTGTGTGTGTGTGTGTGTTCAGTCTACATTCTTCAGATCCCTTATTCAACAAAATAGTACTTGCCATCCCTCTCCTGAAATAGTGGAAGACGAAAGCAAAGTCGGAGGCAACGGTGTTGGGGAGACGCTTATTCTGGACCGAGGAATGTTGAGAGAGAGAGAGAGAGAGAGAGAGAGACTAGGGAACTGCGCATCACACTCTCTCTTGTTATGCATTGCCTGAGAGAGACGCATTGTTCCGGCCTGGATGGATTGTGTTGCGGGAGAGAGAGAGAGAGAGAGAGAGAGAGAGAGACAGACAGACAGACAGACAGACAGATAGACAGACATACAGACAAACAGACCGTTCAGACCGTACGGTTCGAACGAGGTTGTCTGACCATATTAA
>NC_136979.1:29609965-29622465 GCF_032717465.1 Coenobita brevimanus
TTAAGAGTAGAAAACTGCATATTCCAAAATCCTTAACAGTCACATGAAATAGTAAATTAAACAGTTTTTAACCCTTCATCACATTGGTTATCTTCTTGGCTGAAGAAAATAGTTTGGCATCAGTAGGAATATTATACCAGAGCCAATGGTACTGAAAGTCTAAAAATCTGTGTCATTTAAACAAAGAAAATAGAAGTTTGTCTGTCTGTCTGTCTGTCTGTCTCTCTCTCTCTCTCTCTCTCTCTCTCTCTCTCTCTCTCTCTCTCTCTCTCTCTCTCTCTCCCATGATATAACAGAAAATTGACAGAAAGGTTATAATATTTAAACAGCAAACCGTAAACCAGAGTGGAATGAAATAAAACGAACGAACCCGAAGGCGAATAATAAGATAAAAGGAAGTGAGAGAAAGCGGACTGTATACCCAAACACTGAGCTTCAGCCTCTCGGAGAGTAATCAAGCAAAGCCAGAGTGGTGTGGAGTGGAGGAGGCCTGGTCGGATGAAATGGCTGTTGCATGGAAAGGAGGGCGGATAATTGGATTGCTTGATTGATGCATGGAATCATGCATGCATTATTTCACGGTGCAATCTTTTGATATGGAAAAATGGGGAAGAACCGAAGACTTAAGGCTTGCAAAGCTTGTTGCTTCCACATAAAACTGAGCACAAGAGAAAAAAACCGATGATTCATTCAAAATGCCTGGACATATTGTCTATAATTTGAAGGCCATAAGCAAAGTGAAAGACTGATTTTTTCTACCAAAACGTTTTCCTTGTTTTTTTTATTTTTCTTGATGCTAGTTATATCATGTATCAAAGGGAAACACTGAATTAGGATGGTGCTGATGATAATAATGATGAGGAATAAGGAACGCGTGAGCGAGAAGATGGGTGTTGGATGGTTTGCTAGAGGATGAGTGGATGAGAATATGTAGCTGAGACGATACGCTGACATATACAGAATGGAAGAATAACCAGCAGAATGAGATACCAGGTGCATGGAGTGCTGAGAAATTTAGGTAAAAGGTGTTCATCCACGTACAAATTAGAAGACTAGATAGAAACAAGAATATATGAGCACAGTGTAGAAGGGAGATGTTCAACACACACACACACACACACACACACACACACACACACACACACACACACACGCAAGATGGATAAATAACTTAGACAAACAATGAAGAAAAAAAATGGGTTACATGGAGGATAGATTCGTACATGACATATAAAAAGAATATATAAATGCAATTTCTCAGGCATGTAAATAGTATAGAAATACATATATATGAGAGTTGACACAGATGCCCCGAAGGAACTAGGTGAAACTTAGAAGAGGACAGGATAGAAGAGAAATACTAGAAACCAGGGAAAAGCTGGGATGTGAGAAAAGAAATCCAGCTTGAGACGGAGAGAAAAGAAAGACAGAAATAAAGCCAGGAGGAAGATTTCAGAAGCTAATAAAATCGAGATGAGAGAGAGAGAGAGAGAGAGAGAGAGAGAGAGAGAGAGAGAGAGAGAGAGAGAGAGAGAGAGAGAGAGAATTTCAGAAGCTGATAAAATCGAGATGTGAGAGAGAGAGAGAGAGAGAGAGAGAGAGAGAGAGAGAGAGAGAGAGAGAGAGAGAGAGAGAGAGAGAACTGTAGCAAGGGAAGGAAAGAAGTGGGAGAAAAGTTGAACACAGAAAAAAAGGAGAGAAGAGAGGGGGCGATAACGAAGAGAGCAGAGAAGGTGGGGGGCGGAGCAGACAAAGCAGAAAGAAAAATAAACAGGAAAATGGGAGAAAAAAAGGAAATGGAGAGAAACAGAAGACGAGAGAAGATAACGGGAGAAAAAAAAACGGAGGAAAAGACAGACGAGAAGAAGAAAAATTAAGGAGAACCTGAGACAAAGTGTAAAGGAGAGATGAGAAGACGAGAGGAAGGAGGAGAAGGAGAGGTAAAGAGAGTTGGTGAGAGAAGGGGTAAAAAGGAGAGGCCAGAAGAAAGTTAGGAGAACGAGGCAGAAAAACTGAGTAAAAACGAAGAGAGGAGAAGACGAGGCTAAGGAGTACGAGACAGATACAGAATATAGATGTGGGAAGAAGAAGAAGAAGTAGAAGAAGAAGAAGAAGAAGAAGAAGAAGAAGAAGAAGAAGAAGAAGAAGAAGAAGAAGAAGAAGAGTAAGAAGAAGGAGAAGAAGAAGAAGAAGAAGAACACGAAGAAGAAGAAGAAGAAGAAGAAGGAGAAGAAGAAGAAGAAGAAAAAGAAGAAGAAGAAGAAGAAGAAGGAGAAGAAGAAGAAGAAGGAGAAGAAGAAGAAGAAGAAAAAGAAGAAGAAGAAAAAGAAGAAGAAAAAGAAGAAGAAAAAGAAGAAGAAGAAGAAAAAGTAGAAGAAGAAGAAGACGAAGAAGAAGAAGAAGAAGAAGAACAACAACAACAACAACAATAACAACAACTGCTACTACTACTACTACTACATCAACGGGACAGAAGAATGTAAAACTGAGCCAGGAAGAAGAGAGAAAACCGAACTTGTGAGTTATATAATAAGTAAGAGAGGACAAAATGAGCTGAAAGAAAGAGAAGAGGAGGATGAAGAGAAAGGAGAAGATACAGAGGTTAGACGAGAAGCAGGGGAGCATAAGGGAAACAGGGGAGATAAAGAGAGTATATGAACGAAAAAGAAAGGCAAGGATGAGAATGAGAACATGTGACAAGGAGGTGGTGGGTGCCCCTCGTCGAGACTGATGACTGGAGACCCACTCTGCCATCAGCCCCCCTCCCCCCCGTGTGGCCACCAGTAATGTGTCATTTCCTTGGACACACACGGCCCGTATTCTAGGTGGTATAGGTGGCTCCTGAGTGCCTATTCCTATTCTCCGCTATTTAAGTCTCGCTACTAGCAGCCTTATTTTTATTTTTTATTTTTTTCAGCTTTAGATAGGTTTTTGCTTGCGTCACAAGAAGCCAGGCATATAATGACAATGTGAAGGAATCTTGTTCTTCCCGTTGTTGCTGTCAGAGGAAATTTGAAAATAAACCTCTACTGCACTCTTTAACACAACGTATAATCTTTTTTTATTCTTTTATGCAAGGAAGAAGAAAAAGGCTAGAAGCCCGCAATTATTATTCCTTCAAAGAAAAAATAAAAATATGAAAAAAAAAAAAAATAGAGCCAGATTCAAGATCTGTTCATTTCGAAATACCTGGGCGGGCTGCGTTTGAAAGCTGGAGGTCATAGATGGTAGGAAATACAGACAAAGGAAGACAGTTCCAGAGTTGACCTAATGCATACATGAAGGACTGAGAGTAACGGTTAACCTTGCATTAGAGCGTTGGACAGAGAAGTGATGAGAGTTTGCTGCTAGACGGGTGCTACGCACCCTCCGTAGTGGTGGAGGGATGCAAACAGACAGTTCAGAGGAGCAATGACCATTGAAGTAGCGAGAGAAAGAGATAACGATGCAACAGTGCGGCGATGAAACAAAGATTGAAGGGAGCCAGTATGAGGAGGAAAGTTAATGAAACGAAAAGCCTTTGCTTCCATCTTGTTGAGAAGGGCTGTATGTGGTAAGCCTCTCCACACACGAGTTGCATTCTACACAGGGGCAAATAAAACTCGCTCATAAAATCAACAACTGTGCAGGGGTAAAGAAGGCACGGAGTCAGCTTAGTACATCTAACCTCTTGGAAGCAGATATTACATGTGAGGTAGTATAATCTTTCTGAGATAAATCCCGAGAGAATAAAATTTCAGGTATGTTCAAAGATGATGCAGGATTAAGTTGGGTATTGTTAAATGTAGAGGTTATTCCTGTGGTAGATACTGATGGGCCAAGAAATGTAAGAACTGAGTTTCTGATGCATTAAAAACAACCAGATTACTTTTACCCCAGACAGAGTTATGAGCCAAGGCAGACATTAAGTGTACCATAGCCTCATCCTTTTGGTTGATGGAGTCACTGCAACAATGGACACTGTGGAAAGGGGATGGAAAATTGAAAGGTGGTCATCAGTGAATGGGTTTGGGTGCGTCCACATGTGTGCTTGAACAAATGTTGGCAACATCTAAGCAACACAGTAACGAATATGCTGCAGACATGTTGGCAACATCATACTGAAGTCTCAGCTGCCTGGTATGGACACACTTATCCCATCGCCTCTGCTGCCAGTGTTCGAAGTTGCACTGAAACATGCTTGCATACATCTGTCCGAATAATGCTGCATACATGTACCCAAACATGTTGCCAGCTGTGTTGCCAACATATGTTCAAGGGCACGTGTGGACGCGCACTTATATGTACAGCACAGAAGGTCACTGATGAGTATAAAGAAGAGAGTTGGTGATAGGACAGAACCCTGGGGAACACCACTACTAATACCGCTAGCAGAAGAACGGTGGCTGTCTACAACAGCAGCTGTAGAACTCCCTGAAAGAAGGCTTGAGATGAAGGCACAGATAGGAGAATAGAAACTGTAAAAGGGCAGTTTGGAAATTAAAAATTTATGCCAGACTCTTGGCTTCTTCCTACCCCCACCACAATTCCAGCTCATTCCACCCATTTGTTTGTTTCCATGATCATTTTTCCCCCTTGGAACTACCATTCTTGGAGGATATTTTGCGATAAACCTTACCTTCAGGGAAAAAAAAAAAAAAAAATCCTACAGAACCCTTTTTCAGAACGCATGTTTATTGCCACCCCTCAACTTTCTAGTCCATCCTACCCAATCCTTTGCTTACAACACCTACTGTTTATCTTTGCATTCAACTGACAGCGGTTTCATAGCGTGATGCAGGTCACAGGGTCGATAAACTCGCATATTTAAATTGGAGGGATCAGATATACACCTCATAAATATCCTTACCGCGAAAAATCGCTCGTAAATTTAAAAAGAATCGCCTGTAGGCAGCAAGAAAAAAAAATGTTATCGAAATGAAATGGTACACTATTTATTTGCATATTAAAGAGCACCATTCTTCTGTTTGCTATGTCTCTTTTTACCCTCCACACGACAAAGTCAGAGGAGGGTGTTGTTATCGCTGGGATCAATAGGTGTTTGTCCGTAGGGTTGGGCAGCAAGTTGGCAGGGTGGCTGGCTGGGCATAAAGATTTAATTTCCGGGCCAGAACTCAGAAAGTATTCACTGTAGAGTCATGAAATTTCTCATAGTTATGTGTCTTATAGTAAAGTGGTGCTTTCTGATACGTACAATGCTGTATCACAAGTATTTTTTTTTTTTTTTTAATGATGTAAAAGTGAAAAAATAAAAATCCAGAGATTTCAATGTGACCTGCGCAAGGAATCTGAAGGGCCCAAGTTATGCGTCTTCAAGGCATTCTCCTTACGCCCACCTATAAATGAAAAGATTGGAGGGGGGGAGGGTGAGGACCGTTATGCGCTTGGTTAGGAGTGCAGGGACGTTGGGGGTATGTGCTTGGCTACATGGAGGGTTGCAGCATCATAGCGTTGCCTATGTTTAAAACAGACATACACTGCATAAATAATATACAAAAATACATTAACGTACCAGATACAGAAAACTGGAGAAAGAAATGCCAGATAGGTTCTATAAGCAAGGAGATGCAAGAGGGGGAAGGAGGGACTGTCATGGGGAAAGTGCTGTGCATTGTCGCTTATCGTAGAAGATATTGTTTTGATGCAAGGGAGGATATGGACGTCGATATACATGGAGTGATTGATGAACCTATGTTACATGTTGGATTTCATTTCTGAAGAGTTTTACTCTTTGATGCAGGCTTCACAGGAGTGTGACTAAAATACTACCAATAATAAGTCCCTGACAAGTATTGCCGTGCAACACAAGTCTCTTACCGGATGATAACCATACAGTACATATGTACTGTGCGTATGATAGCAATACGTACAGTATGTACAGCCATTCAGTGATCTTCCCAGACAACACACAGAACAGACACAAATGTAGGTATGACTGTTTAGTATGACAGCACCCGCCCTCGTCTGAGCCCTAAGTGCGACCTTGATCTTGGGAGTAGATGGCTGGTTGTTGCGCACGACAACGGGAGCCCCCACAAACTGGAAAAAGATGCCACATCTCGCCAGATAACTTAATGTAAAGTGCAAAAGTGGGGTCAACTTGAATTACTCTCTGTTATACAATTTTTAGGTTACCTTACTGAAACTAGGATATTTATTGATTTATCTACATACAATACTGGAGAAAGAATGGCTTTTTTATCAAAATATAAAAGAAACGGAAGGTTGCGTCCATCTCAGTTTAGGGACAGCCTACATTCGAGTATTATGTTGCCTGAGTATTGATCACTGTCGTGTTTTTAAGTGACGAATGTACATTTGTAAGGAAAAAATGGTAAATGGGTATAACGAAATTGTATCTTACATAGCAAATGAAGGAAATGTGGTACTTAAACAATCAAAGATCGTATGAACTCACTGCGCTCATATGGCGGCGCTTTCTCATGGGCAGCGTGAAGTAGTTTGTATGCCTGCCGCCAGGGTCCAATGGTGGCGCTGGTAATGTGTATACACCACACTGATGCTCGCGCCTTTTGAAAGCAGCCGATAAATCCGAAAATATAGTCCCGTGGTCGACTGCGCAGCTAAAATATATGTGGAAAAATAGATTGTAGCAGAACCGAGACGTTTTCTCAAAGCAAGAGGAATACCACGCCTTTAAAAATTCGGGTCGCTGATCTCGGCCACGTAAGATTTCGGCAGTACAATTCTTACTATTACTAAGTGTATAATGGATAGAATCATGTCAGGATTTGTCAAATAAAAGATTACGATCTTTGGAAACTGTATGATAAATTTTTCCAACAACTGAGATTCATAACACTTGATAAAAATGTGCTGAATGCAAAAACACACAATAAGCTTTAATGGCTTTTAGTAAACTCTATGGAGAACTTTTCAGAGTAAATCTCGTTTAGAGCATGAGTAAGATATCTAAGATGAAAATAATACTGGTATAATGCTTTATGCACGAGTAATAATCCCGACAGGAATTTTTTTAAAGGAAGGTACACCAACTCTGAGCAGGAAGTGACCCCACGCTATTTAGTGATCCGGCGAACACTGGCAACTTTCAGAAGTTTGTGGGGGCTCCTGATAGGAGCCCCCACAAACTCCTGAAGTTATACCAATATCTGTCCATGCATGTGGTAGTTACAGAGCGGGCACGAAACTGCGGACAGACTGACGGACGTACTGACGTTCTGACATACTGACGCAACCACGTAAACCTTAAGTCCCCTACCGGTTTGACCGGTAGGGGTCTGATAAACTTAGATATGCCATTAACTAAAGCAGACAGAATCGTACGGTATTCACTCACAGATGCAGAAACTCAATCCGTCCCACATCCCAAATCCATCTTTCACACCAGATTTTGTTAAATGAAAATCCATAGGAAGTTCTGCAACATATACGTGGCAGTCCAAAAATGAACGTGTTGTATAGTTCCATGACTAGTTAGTTCTTTATCGCGGAAACCACAGTAACGAGCAGAGCATGTGGACATCTTTGAAAATAGTGCAGTTCCTCATCTCATGCAAGAATAACTCTCCCAGCCAAACGAAGTCCCTCAACACTGCGCCGTCCCACTGAAATCCTTCTTAAAATGAGCACTCTCCAGACAAACGATCCGAAGGGAACTCTCAGTGAATGGACATCTACATGTAAGTCACCTGTTAAACTCCTCTCTCTCTCTCTCTCTCTTTATATACATATATATATATATATATATATATATATATATATATATATATATATAGCAATACCCATCTCTTTCTCTTTTTATGGACAGATCAAATTATTTGCAGGCTGTCAAAAGACGGTTTTTCTCTGTTATGAGAAGTAGTTGAAGGGCTGAAGGGTTGAAAAGTGTCTTGACAGATATTTGTACTAAATTTCATCTTCATCAAATGGTCTGGATTTAGCCCCGGTAGAATGATTTACATAGATTATCCATGGCAGAGTAAAGGTTAAACGCCTTAGTGTACCAGACTCTGGTACAGGACGTGGCTGATCTACTGTAGCTTGTGAGTCTGCCAGGCAGGTGGTACTATAAATGAAAGCACTTGGCGAGCTGTGAAACTCGTCTTACGATCCTTCTTGCTACGGAGAGCACAAGTCGAAATCCGTTGTGAAAACTGACACTGGTGCTTTTCTGCATCAGTGAGCGAAAAATGGCACGATTCTGTTTTTCTTACTTTATAAAGATTATAATTTTCTTATTTCATGAAATTCTGGTGGGCACTGTGTGTGTAAGTGACGGCTTCGCGTAATAGTACACGCCCATCCTGTTTAATAGTGGGACCTCTGAATTCCACGATATCTAACTGGACAACATCGTCTGGTGTTTAGCTGTATGAAGTACCACACTGAGTGCATGGCAAAAATAGGTTTGCTCCAGATGGGTTTTCGCCCTCTATTAGGATTTCCATAAACTGAAGCAGACGCACTGCTTTTTGAAGGAAAAAATAGCTAAACGTCATTTCAGTCGAAAAATATTGCTCAGTTTTAATACATGACTGCATAACGTTATTATACAGTACTTAAGGGAGACCTTTCGTTTTGAAGAAGTTATAAACATTCTTCATTAACTTTTTCGCGGTAATTACTAGTTTCTTATTTTGTTACTGTCAATGCCAGATGATTTTACTTAACTCTGGAGAGACTTGGCAGACAAGAGGGAAATCTGGTGTAACCCAGTCCAATCGGGTATATAATCATAACTCTCTTCGGACCCAGTTAAGCTTCATATCACTTCATGTGTGCTACCACGTGCTGTTTGATGTCTACTGAGTTAAAGCCGCAGGGAGAACATGTGTCTTCGGCAAAGCAAAATTTTAAAAGCTGAACCAAGGGAATAATATAAGGAAGCTTACGAGTCAGAATCACAGCGTGGAGATTCCGCTCAGAGAAGTGTAAGAAAATAGTAGATTTGCAACAATACCATGGGACAGTCTAGTAACCAAAAGTGTCTAGCAGAACTTGGGAGAAGATCTGCTTAAGACACTTATCTCCTACGACAATGATGAAAACTTGTTATTCTTAACATGCTCGCGTTACGATGCTTAATACCGAAAATGATAAATACCGAGACACGCCAATACTGAAGAGTCTCAGGGCCATACCTTCCCCAGATTTGTTACTCAAATGTGAACAGCCCATAAAATCCTCCTCTCTTTCTCTCTTCCCGAAGTCTGAGAGAGAACACAGGCAACAGCAAAAGGAAGTGAAGTTCCTGCGATACAAGATATTCCGACTGCAAGAGCGAGTGCACTCCATAAAGCCTGACAACAAGAGATGTATTAAGATAAACTGTTACAATATGCTAATACAGAAAGCAAAGCATCCCACTCCTCCACAACCACAGCCGGGGGCCCGCAAGAGGAGCAAAAACTGGAGTGTGAACGGGGCGGCAATATATCAGTCTCACGGACGGAAAAAAGAAAATGTCACCGTCATTAGCATACAACATTATCATCAGTAATTTGGTCCTAGCCAGTGTAAGAACTATGTTTGAAATTTCATGATGACACGGTAGTTAATTACCTAATTAATGAAGTGACACCGTGATTCGCACAGGAGGAGCACCAACATGTGTTATACATGTTAAACATACATACATACATCTTCTACCGGTATGTGAAGGACACTTTCTGTCTGTCTGTCTGTTTGTTTGTTCACGAACTACTCCCTCAATTTTCATTTTACCTGGCCTCAACCAACATATTTCGAATCCTTATGACCCAAGGAAGGTTTTAAGGAGGTCAAAATTTGGATCTGGGTCATTTGAGGTCACCGGCTGAGTGGTCGCCTTTTTGGCCCGGGCAACGCCGAGTACCCCTGCAGCCCAATTTTTGGCATGGGGACTCACATGACCTCCAGTTCGGACATAGGCTATGTGAAGTTGACTTCGAGGTCATTTGAGGTCACCTGTCGGATGTCAATTTAGGTCACTGGTGATAGTAAACAAGTACGCACAAATACTGTGCGTTAGTCTGTGAAAGCTGAAATAGAAAGTTCCTGGACCTCTTATAATCCCTCTTCAAAAGCATGAGAGCTGCATGGTCTTTCTGGAGTAGAAAGAAAGACAGAACCAGAACAAATAGGACTGGAGTGTTCGTCTTTTTGGTCTTATGACTCAAAGAAGGTTTTAAGACCACAAAGACCAATGGTTTGAGGGAGGAGGGGCGGAGTAGTAAGAGTCAGATAAGTAAGGAGAGAGAGAGAGAGAGAGAGAGAGAGAGAGATGGGGGGAAGGGACAGGAGGAGGAAGATAAATAAGGGGGAGGGGGAACGCCGGGTACCCCTGCTAGTTCATATATAAAACATGTGCGTGTGTGTGTGTGTGTGTGTGTGTGTGTGTGTGTGTGTGTGTGTGTGTGTGTGTGTGTGTGTGTGTGTGTGTTTACGACATATATTTGTTATAATTTATGTGGGCTGAGTAAAGTATGACTAGACAAATATTACCTTTAGAATTCAGTCATAATTCACTGCCACTACGGAGTATAATAATAAAGGGACAAGAATGATATTAACCGGGAAAGTAGATAAACCAATATAATTAACTCCAGTGCCAGTAATAGAATAAAAAATAAGATTATAGTTACTACACCTTAATACAGCCGAACATTCATTCATCTATAAAATCACATTCTCTCTCTCTCTCTCTCTCTCTCTCTCTCTCTCTCTCTCTCTCACAGAACAATCGGCCTTAAGCTGGATGGAGCATAAAAGTTGATCTAGTTTGTGGAACAGGAAGCTATTGTGTTCAGTATATGCCTCCACATTAATTTAAACATCTGTAGATTAAGAGATAATAAAAAAGACGGAAGGTTTGTATTGTAAAGATGTGGATATTCTAAAAATCGTATGACCACAAAACACAGATAAGACAACAAATGCCTTGTTTACAACAGCTATGTCCACCTGTTTCTCGTAACTACACCCAAAATTACATCTAAGTGTAAATCTAGTGGGAAAACATGATTCCTGAATCACCAGAATTTGAAGGACTTCAGAGTAAATCTAAGGACACGGAGAAAAAGTTTGAAGAGAGAGTGGTGGTTTGAAGAGAGAGTGCGACGTACATGTATGTCGGTGAATTGATATATTTGACAAAATTCAAAAATTCAAATTAGGCACCAAATAAGGAAAGGGAGATTATGAAGAAGTTAGAATTGTCAGAATGAAGAATACCGGTAATTTGTGCATCTAAGGATTTTGGTAAGGGTATCATGGGGAGGTTGTCTGCACTGAAGAGGCAACTAACTGAAAGGGATGAAATGGAGGAGGGAAAGATGCAGACTGAGGAAGAATTAGTAGAATATAAGGCAAAAGCAAAAAGTCAAATTAAGAAATTAAAGGAAGAGAATGAATCACTGAAGAGAAACATAAGGGAAAATTAAGTGAAAACAAATGAGATAGAAAAAAAAATGAAAAACATCCTGAATGCGTGGCAGGCGGATGACTTAAATAGAAAAACTGCATTAAATGAAATAATGGAGGGACAATGAGGACTAAGGAGAGAGTGAAGAGAGAAGAAAGGAAGAAAAAGAGAATTTTGAAACAGGAGTATTAGATATATAAAAGAATGAGAACACAGTGACAGACAGTAGATCGAAAAATGTGTGTGATAGTCTTTGGAGATAAACAAGATGAAATCAGGAATATAGCTGACAGAAAAGAGACAGAGGAAAAGAAAGCCAGTGAAATGATTAAAGAGTGTGATATAGAAAATAATCGATGGGAGGAAGAAATTGAGGGAGTGTGGAGGTTGGGACAGAATCGAAAGGGTGGGTCAAGATCAAGACCAGTCAAAATTCAGTTCAAGTCAGTTAGGGTAGCAGAGGAAGTGATGAAATCTATATGTAAGTTGAAGGAGACTGAGAGATACAATGGGATTGTGATGAGGAGGGATTTTGATAGGGAGGAAAGAGAGGAAATAAGAAATTTAATATCAGAAGCAAAGGGGGAGAAATGGGAATAGATGATGAAGCAAATACTTTTTTTTTTTTTGGAGAATACCGACTGAAAATGGTGAAATGGTATAAAACACAGAAGACAGAAAAAAAGGAAATAAAAATCACAAAGTAAGAGGTATTGTACATGGTAAAGTAATAGACAAGAACAGTGTAATAAAAATAATGTATGGCAATATAGATGTACAAATTTAAAGAACGATATAGACTTAGATGATTACATTAGCATAAAGTAGCCTGATATAATTTGTTTAAGTGAAACAAAGTTTAAAAAGAAGACGTGACAGTAAAGATGATGGGTTGGAGTGACGGAGAAGGGGAGGAGTTTTAATAATAAACGTGAATGCCGTAAAATCGACCAAGGACAATTTTGATCAAGTTAAAACTACCCACAGCCATTGTCTACTAGATGCCAAGCTATAGAGGAACCTTTAGGTCAAGGTCACTGATCTTGTGCATGTCACCTTAGGTCATCACAGTCTACAGAGCCACCAAGTTTGGTGGCTGAAGCTTTAGCCCATC
>NC_136979.1:29627465-29704965 GCF_032717465.1 Coenobita brevimanus
ACTTAGCATCAGTGGCCTAGGAACCATTCTACTCGCAGCAGAAAGGTAGCACAGTGGCTGCAACGGCTGCTGACACAAAAAGTATGGTAGAGAGCTCGGTGGAGCTAAAAGGACATCGCTAAGGTATGATGGCTAGTTTGGCGGGATGCTTTTGTGCAGACGGTGAGGCAGTGTCCAGTGAAAGGCTCAGGTTGGATCTCCTTTTTTTTTTTTTTTTAGGAGTCCGAAGTGAGACAAGAGGTCTTCACTTTTGTGTGCTGTAAGGAAGACGTAAGGGACTTCAGCCGGAGCGTCCTTTCGCAGGAGAGGTCGAATATCATGAAGGGTAATGTTCTCTGCTGGCACAAGGGTATACGGGAAAATGTGGCTTATGTGAGTTATTGGGACAGGAGGACAGGGTGTCCCTTATTGTTGTACTGATCTTACAACTCCTATATTTTAAATCTGATTCCCTCAAGGGCCTCCTTCGAAAGCCAGGATACCACGAAACAAGGTCAGGAGGGATCCATTCTTTTTAGCAATTATGGGGGAGATTAGCTGCAGAGTTATTAATGGCCTGACCGTAATCACAGACAGCATAGGGCTGCGGTGTAGGGCTTAGAAGCAGGAGAATGTGCTCAGTTGAAGGACTTGAAACTCAGTTTGGGTCACAAGTTCCTGATGAGTCGGTGCCTTTTACTCAGCTGACAGTTAAGTTGTCTGAATTCATCAATATTTTTAGGGGGCACGACCTAGGAACAAAACTATTACTCTGCCTCTTCCTCTCAGGAGAGAGAGAGAGAGAGAGAGAGAGAGAGAGAGAGAGAGAGAGAGAATATGTATAATTCAGGGGCTCAGCCATCTTCCATCCATCCATCCATCCATCATCAAATTCTGTATTGCCCCATGAGAAGCGTAGGAAACTAGGGCTAGGCAAGTTGGTCTTGACATTTAACATGAGTGACCAGCCTCACTTATCCCTGAGTGGCATTACGTGAGCAATAAACCCCAACCATCCTTTGGATGTAAACCTTCACCGGCTCAATCCGATTGGAGTGCCTTAATTACCCACTAAACCTCCAGGCGCCATAATTTGGTTATATGGTTATCACCCAGCGTAGTAAATGGTTTCCCGGTGTACAGGAAACCATTTGGCTTGTCACTCAGAATAGACTCAGTCATAGGCAGAAGGAAGAGGAAAGAATGAAGGAAAAAAAGACAGAAGAGGAAGCGTAGTCACCCGTAGGCAGAAGAAAGAGGAAAGAAAGAAGGAAAGAGAGACAGAAGAGGAAGGATGGAAGACGGGAAAGTGCAGCCACCCAAAGCAGCACTACATCAAGTAAGTCGATGGTGAGCGCCCCCACCCACTACATAGCCCTCTTTCATTTTCTTAAAAGATGTTTTAAGATCAACAGAACCTAACCGAAAGTCTTAACTGAACTGCTGCGTGTTTCGTATGGTTCCACTGGCCCGTGATATATAAGCTCATCCTAGATAGGTGCAGTCAGCACCAAATGTCCTGCCGCCTCTCAGGTCTGTCTCTTCACTAACTTAGAAAATCAGTGTGGTGGACTTGCAACAAGCAACGCTAATGACGTTGATCTATAGGTAAAATACTCACCACTGTCGGTTGCTGTGGATTCAAAGTCCACCGACAGCATAACAGGCAAGATGACAGGACTTTTGATGCCCACCGTACATAATTTTATTGCTGTGCAAATAAAAATTATGTTTTCAGAAACTATAATGAATCGGTTAAAAAGGTGAACCTAAGTAATTAAATTACAATGGCCTTAACAGTCAGATGTGAATATTTAGGAATTTTGACTAAGACTTGTATTTTTTTTTTTTTTTTTACACAAAACTTCCATTTAATTATTCTAATGTGATTATACTGTAAACCACACACAAAAACCGATCAAATTCCGACGAAAATGTGTGTGTGTGTGTGTGTGTGTGTGTGTGTGTGTGTGTGTGTGTGTGTGTGTGTGTGTGTGTGTGTGTGTGTGTGTGTGTGTGTGTGTGTGTGTGTGTGTGTGTGTGTGTGTGTGTGTGTGTGTGTGTGTGTGTGTGTGTGTGTGTGTGTGTGTGTATGTCTAATATGGGAAAGGGCTTTTTTGTACTGACGGTAGCGTTTACTAATTCTATACGACGCATACCATGACTTATGATGATCTGCTTAGTCGTGTTGGGAAAGTTTTATTTACAGTCAGACAGGCAGACGGACATACAGATAATAGACATTCCGCATGGTAACAGGGGGTCAACTTGCCATAATCATAGCAACTTTCTCACCTTGTTTGCAGGATTACATTAATATGCAACATTTGACATAAACAAACCGATGAAGTCTGTTGACAGCTGACCAGTTGCATTTAACAAGACCTAGTAACTGCTGCATCAGGAAATCGATAGTAGATAGATAACGGTGCGGTGACAAACAGGTGCTGTGTAGTCACCTTAAGGGAAGGCAAATAGTCCAGGCTTCAGCGGAGCAAAATACACTGTAGAAGCGATATACAATAACACCAAGCATTTACGTACTTGTTTACAGATATACATACACTTACTAATGATATACAGAATGAACCAAGACTCATCGTGTAATAAACCAGGTCTCTGCTAGCTACACAACACCAGTCTTAAGTGAATTCTGTGAATTTCACAGCTTCTGTTGCAGTAGGATTAATCTGGACTCTCCTTTTATGACTCGCCAATACCTTGAATCGGATTTCTGAACAGAAATGAAAAATAACAGGTCCCTTAATCCAGACCGAGGTAGACGAAAGTTAGGTCAGACAACACAGAAGAAATAGTGCGTTGAAAATCTTATTAGGCATCATCCCACGGTTTGAATTCAGATCTATCAAGTAAAAAAAAAAAAAACTCTTAGTCAAATCACGGTGGTTTAAAAAGAAGTATGATACACCAGCTCTTCTGTTTTCTCTCTTTATTCGTGCCTATCGCTGTCTACATAGCCTACCCGAAAGAACCTGTTCAGCTCAAGTGAACCATGGCTGGCACAGGATCCATCTTCGAGTCTTTATTTTTAAGTAATATTTTAAATTTTCTTATATCTGTAAACTTGTAAGTACGGTATTTGTAAAAATATTATTTCCATATTCTTGCATATCTTGTTACCGTCATATGATTACCTCATTATCATGGATGTGTGGATGCAGTTTTGATGCATGATGAGAGCAGGAACATCTGCATGTCAACTACAGCTATTAATGAAGCCTGTAGGGTCTGGAGACTTTCATCACTGTGTCGACCGGTCAGCTGATGCTAATACTATATACAGAGGCGGTGCGAATAAAACAGATTAAAAGTCACAGTCTCGGCAAACTGTACTACACATGTGCTTACTTCTGTACTGATACCGAACTTTATAGAGTTAGCTGACATAGGCTTCAAAGTTGTTGATGTCCTGGTGAACTCGACCGAATCTAGATAATTCCTATAAAATCAAACATATTCAAAAGTACAGCTACCTCAACCAATAACGACTAATTGGCTAAATTTAGGTATTAAGAGAAGTGATTCACTAATGGGCCAAACAAATGTTACTTTTACACACACACACACACACACACACACACACACACACACACACACACACACACACACACACACACACACACACACACACACACCAATAGTTTGAGGGCAACAACCTTCCAACTATAACTGATAGGTAGTTGTAAATACACACACACACACACACACACACACACACACAAGCATTCATCCTTTATTCACACACACATTCACACACTCATCCCTCCCTTCTCTCCCCCTTCCTACCCCCCACACACGCACCCCACTGTCATAACTTTGGTCCGGTGGCGCGAGTTACGCCCTCAGTACCTTGCCCCGAACATGTGGCTTATGGTAGAGCAACTGCAGGTTTATATGACATTTTATTTATCGGCTCGCTGGCTCTGACGCCGCCTGAAAAATGGATAGGCGTTGGCGAGGGTGGGACAGTGTGTGGGCGAGGGGTGGACGCCAGGGAAGGGGTGGGTGTGGACGCAGAATGGGTGGAGCAATCGATGGGGAAGGATGGGATGGGGGAAAAAGGAGCATAGGGGTTGGTGTTGATGTAAGGAGGGCAAGGAATTAATGAGCAAGGATGGAATGGGAGGGGGGGTAAATGAGAGAATAGGTCGGTGTGTACGCATGGTGGATAAGGCAGTCGATGGGAAAGGATAGGATGGGGGAACGTAAGTGAGGTTTGTGTATAGCCCAGTGCCGTAGAAACCATGAAGAGATGAATATATAGATGTTGGCGAAGGAGGGAAGCCAGGAAAGTTGTGGATGAGAACCCACGAAAGAAGGGAATAGTTGAGCATGGATGGGATGTGTGGGCATAAAAATGGAGGAAGGAGGGTGTGAACCAAGTAAGGGTGAGACATCGATGGGAAAGGTTAGGATTGGGCGATATAAAAGAGAAGGGAGTGTGTGTGAATGTAGGATGCGTGGGCATAAGAGAACGTGTCCAGAAAGGGGTCTTGGCAAATCTTGAAGGGATGGATGTATAGCAGCTTGTAAGGGTGGAATTGTGAACGGGCGAGGAGTGGACGGGAGGGAGATGTGAGTGTGAACGGAGAAACGATGGGGCAATCGGTTGAAAATGATGAAGTGAGTGGACGAAGGGGACAAATGGATGGAAGTAGGACGGGATATTCACTGGGAATCATGGCGAGCGTAGGCATGAAAGAGGGATCAGTACATTTAGAAAAGAGTGACAATTCGTGAAGGAATGGTAGATGAGAAAGGATGAGAAATTCAGTCACAGGAAAATGGTGAGGTGAGTCGACTTTAAAGAAGGGTAAGTGGTTCCAGAAGAGGGCAAGGCATCTGCTGAGGGAATCGGTCAACGGAGTTTTATTAGATAGGAAATGGCAGGACAGTCAGTAAGAAAGGAGTCAGTGGGTGGACATTTTAGGACTCGGGCGATGAATGAGTTATAAAACAAGGTCACCTAGAAACACTAGGCGGTCTTCGTTGAAAATAACGTAGGATATTTGATGTAGGTTATGGTCAACGAGGGAGTGATCGCTGGGAAAGGGTGGAATAAATAATGGGAAATAATGTGATTGGTGGGCATGAGTGAGAGGTCAGTGAGCTTTGAAAGGAATGTAATAACCGTTGAAAGAATTAACTGATGACAGTGAATGGGACAGGCGGTGGGAACAGTGAAACTGATTAACGGACAGTACAGTTGATGGAAGAGTAGATCAATGGAGAAAATGCGCTAGCTAATGGGGGAGGTGGAACACTTGGAAAAAAAGTCTTACTGAATGGATCTGAAGGAGGATGTCGTATCACATCGTATCGTTTATAAAGGCTCCAACATGCTTGCATGCGTCGGTCTTACTCACCTAATGAAGGCTCTTCACGCTGCTCGATCTCTGACCGCCTCCCTATTTAGTCCCTTATCCCTGAGGTTTCAGTCTATGATTTCGTCCCAGGAATACAGAGCCACGAGGAAGTTTGAACTTTACGAGGCAAAGTGAGGAGGAATTTAATGCCCTGTTGCTGGGCTAGATGGTAGCACAGTCAGTTTGTTGTCTTTGCTGGGCGATGCTGAGTATGTAGACAAACATGCGCTCACCTTCGTGACAATGGGCATCATGCCATCAGTTTCAAGACACCAGTTGCGCGTATGTGGGAAGCGAAGGGAAACTTGCTCCATAGTAAGGTTTCGCCTGTCCCCCAAAGATATTAGGTCATTAACCAGGATAGGAGGTAATTTCTAAATATACAGTATAATGTTGGTGCCCTCATCTTACCAGACATGCTAATTGCTACAGGGTGGTAAGTGTTTCCTAAGCAAATATTATTACAGAGAACTGTTGTGTGTGTGTGTGTGTGTGTGTGTGTGTGTGTGTGTGTGTGTGTGTGTGTGTGTGTGTGTGTGTGTGTGTGTGTGTTTTATAATGAGTGTATACGTTTTACCCAAAATAAACAATGGATTATGTATCAATACATTATAAAAAAAAAATAGATTAAGAAAATGGCGCAAATAAAATGCAAATTGATTATTTTTGTTTATACAGTCTCAGGCATAATGGACCATAAATTTACAAATCAATGATAATAAATAGTTTGTCCTCAAACTCCTGTCCACGTCCAATTTTTTGTCCATTCTTGTAGTTGCCTGCGTTTCGACGAGACGGCAACAATGTTATTTTCATCAAAACTTTAACGAAGGGTAGGGGTTCCTCGTGACTATATTCCATGATATGATGTGAGGGATGAACTGGTATGATGTCATGGACAGGAGAGAAGAGGATAAATGAAAAATGAAACAGTCAACTGCAAAAAGTGGGATGGATCAAGTGTGAAGGGGTGGAACGAAGAACAGTTTGAATAGGGAAATGGAGTCGAGTGAACATGAATAAAAACTGAATACACCGTAACAGGTAAATCTGATGAACGATTACTTTAACTGGTAAAAGCATGGCTTAAGTTTGTGGAAAATAGGAATGTTGGATGGAACGCGAGTAAAGAGCAAGGTAATGCAGCACTGGTGGATCAAGGCTATATTTAGGGTGGATGGATTCATGAAAGTATACATTAGAATGGGAGTAAGGCTGAGTAACAGTAGGCTACACCGCAGCGATATAAATAACTGCACTTCTTCATTCTAATTTAGAAATGAAAGTTAGTGCTAGCAGTGAAGACGGCAAAATCTGTATGAACAAGTGTTGTTGCTGTGATTGTCCCAGGCTAATATTGGCGTGAGCTCGGTGAACTGCAGCCGAAGGCTATCGTAAACCCGGAGTTCACCTTCTTCCTGTCGCAGGAATGAAAGGGAGTTGAGCGATGTAGCTAAGTCATAAAACAAAAAGAGTACACTTATTCCGTGGAAGTATGAGTGGAGCTAAAACAGTATATGTCGTCAGGGAAAAAATTCACACATCTTAAACGAGTAGCTGTCTAAACGTTAAGTATATGTCCATATGAGTCGTCAACACAGAGCCTGGGGATGATCTAACACCTAACACTTTTTCATATGCTTTCACAATGAAAATATATTTTCGAGGGAGGACACACCTGAATACTGTACAAAGGAGAAAAAGTTGAAATGATGGTACTGTTTCTGTGTTAACATCATGTAATCAGCGACATAATACCACGTAGATAATGAAACTACACCATTAGTACTATTAGTGATGCAAGCGACACCAGTTTCACAATAGAATTCAACATCTTAATTTTATGCATCATTTACTGCCACACATCGAACATAACATCAGTAACTAAAACATTCTTTTCTATTACGAGCGAGCGAGCGAAGCGAGTAAATATAGCGAAGCGATGTTTTCTTTCAGCTGAGATATGAGCTGCCCGACACGATACGGCCCGACCGCGATGGTTTTTAGAGGATAATAACTTGTACTATGTGAGATAGAGCGGAGATTCTTTCAACCAGGTAACAGATACATTCAGTAAAGTTTATTTTTAGCTACGGTATATATATATCCTCATGAGACGAAAAAATACCCTTGGAATCCCAGTTTTCCAAGGGAATGTACCGAGGGCTTCAAGTGATATGCTCCACTATGAAGTCCATTTAAAGCAATACGAGAGTGACATGCGAGGTATGAGTTGTTTTTCACTTTCATAATTATGTTAATTGGTTACTCTGTCTGTCTGTCTCTCTCTTTCTCTCTCCCTCTCTCTCTCTCTCTCTCTCTCTCTCTCTCTCTCTCGCTCGCTCGCTCGCTCGCTCGCTCGTATGCGTGTACGTGTGTGTGGGGGGGAGAAAACGTGTGAAAGTACATATTTTAGCACAATTATTCTTCTGTTTATGTTCAGTTATCTCACCAGAAATGTAGAAGTTTACGCCAAAATGCAATGATTATGATGGCGTATCGACAAACTCTCACTCGCCTCTCACAGGATCACAAAGAGCACTTTACTGGTATAGTAACTACACCAGGAAGACTAAATCGGTTGTAGTGTGTGGAGATAATCATCCTCGGTTGTGAAATTAAAGCGGTGCCAATAATTTTATATACTGGTGTGTGTGTGTGTGTGTGTGTGTGTGTGTGTGTGTGTGTGTGTGTGTGTGTGTGTGTGTGTGTGTGTGTGTGTGTGTGTGTGTGTGCGCGTGCGTGCGTGCGTGCGTGCGTGCGTGTGTGTGTGTGTGTGTGTGTGTGTGTGTGTGTGTGTGTGTGTGTGTGTGTGTGTGTGGACATGAGTTAGGGCTAAACCATAGTTATCCTACTTATCATTATCTCCACACCAGATGAACTCCGCATGAAATCTTGGCCCTTTTTACAACTGGTTGGTCGAGACAACTTATTTTACGCACACGCCTCACGGCCTTTCTAAGGCCGCTCAGCACTGGTCCAAATGAACTCCGTTTCTAAAGCGCGGTTCGCTTTGGAGCAAGCGCTTCGTTAGAGCCGCAAAGCACTTGCTTCTGTGGAGATGCAAGAAACTCCATGGAAATGCACTGCCGCCTTTTCTACACGCTGTAACACCAATGGCGACAGTTCTTAGGGGTCAAAACACCTCTTCAGAAAATTCTGACATGAAACTGAAACAGGCCTATCTGGGACCCAGTTCCAACCGTCCTGCCTAGTTTCATCAAATCCTTTTTTCAGTTTTGGTTGTGCAAAACACACACACACACACACACACACACACACACACACACACACACACACACACACACCGCTCGCTGGCGCAGTGGTAACGTTCTCGCTTGCCAACTGGTGGACGGGAGTTCGCGCCTCGCTCAGGTTGCGAAAAGTTTCACTGATGAAGTGGGTGGTTACTGTCCCCCTTGAGCAAGGGGATGGGTGTATGTGTGTGAAGGTCACAGCCTTGCCCTTAGATCGGATTATATGAGCTCTCAGCTCCCTTCCGGGAGGGTAAAAGCTGACGATCACGACCATCAAGTGATCCTGGCCGACCCGGTGAAAAAAATTACACACCGCTCGCTGGTGCAGTGGTAACGCTCTCGCTTGCCAACTGGTTGACGGGAGTTCGCGCCTCGCTCAGGTTGCGAAAAAGTTTCACTGACGAAGTGGGTGGTTACTGTCCCCCTTGAGCAAGGGGACGTGTGTGTGCGTGTGTGAAGGTCACAGCTTTGCCCTTAGATCGGACTATATGAGCTCTCAGCTCCCTTCCGGGACGGTAAAAGCTGACGATCACGACCATCAAGTGATCCTGACCGACCTGGTGAATTACACACACACACACACACACACACACAGGATTATCTAATATACTATAGCAGTAGGCGTGTGTGTGTGTGTGTGTGTGTTTTGGGCAGCCGAAACTACACATTCAAATCGCACCAAAATTGGCAGAAAAACCGCAAAAAATTCGCTGATGTGAAAAAAAAAACTTGGTCCCATCAGGACTGAAAAACTATATTTAATGAGCTATCACATTTTGACCGAAAAACGCTGCTCCCGAAGCCAGACATAGGATCTCCATAGAATTTTTTGCTCAGAGGTAGAACTAAAATAAACTGGGTTCCATTCCCGAAGATGCAAATAGCACGATCAATTGGTTAACTGCAAAAAATCCAAGTGACAGCGTTACACTAGAACAGCACATAAACGCGAGAGCCCTCCGCAGGAGCAAGTGCGAGGGGCCCGAAGGGCCCACGAGCACTTGTAGTATATTAGAGTTGCTAACCACAGCATTTTTTTTTTTTCCTTGACAGATTCAACCCCGAAGTCTCAGAATCCTACGCTTTGTCTCAGTCTACCGCTCATTTAATGTTCTTCATTTGTCTCAATCTGCCTGATTACATTAAACAGTTTATGTTCCGCACGTTCAGGAGAAGAAACTTGTGCACTGATTAAAAAAAAAAAAAGATTATGAAGGAGTATATATCGTTTGGAGACAGAGCCTTAGATAATTACACAACAACAACAAGATGTTAAAGCAAGTGGATAAAAGCTACTGTACAGACCGACGCAGGTATTTTACGTGTTGATGTCAAGATATACGAAGCTGATCTGACCTTAGTTTGTCGGATATGCCATATCCTTTAATCTGGTTGGCTTTTATAAGTACGATGCTCCACTCATACAATCATTCCATCAGCAAATACTTATGTGACAAAATGGAAAATGGCGTCCTTAGTGTAAGCCACAGGGTAAGAGTCAGGTGCACCAGCTTCTCTGTGAAAGGAAGCTCCATGTTATAGCTTCTTAGAGTGGCTGTAACATGTCAGGCATTCTGAGTGACAGGCTACCGGAAAAGTTTGAAAGCCGGTGAAAATTCGGGAAGGTTTGTGCTTATCAAGACAGACCATTGTCACATCTTTGACGTGGTCAAAAGATATCTAGCGCTTCCATGGTCGCAGTCGAAGATCGCAGTCACTATGGTTGCAAGTGTCTGGTGTGGCAGTCCATTCTTTTATCTTATTATGGTGGTAACGGCATCCAATCTCAAACTTCATGAAGCTTGCACAGATCTGTGGGATAAGACTGCAGTTGCGTCTTCTCTTTCTGCTGAAGAAAGCTAAAATACTATGAGATCCATTTCAAGATAAGTGCATTTTTCCCTCCCCCTCTTTGCAAAAATCCGGATGGAAATGCGGCCCAGTGGAAACAGACATGTGCGTGAACCCAGCCGACAGATCACGGGGGAGGGAGATTCCTCTTTCTCAGCAGGTCGTTACAGCAACAAATGACGGGGCTGTGGGAGGCAGAGTGGTCCCTGGCAGCGACCCCGCTCCTCCTACATCAACCCACCGGTTTAGAACATCACAAGCCTGAACCACCTCTGAGCTAAAGTGGATGGTACCGAGCCTACGTAAGGGCAGCATTATTAGTGATTGTACTGTACCTGTCTGTCTATCTGTTTACCCCTATCCATCAGTCAGTCTGTCTAAATAATGTCTGTCAGTCGGGCCCTCCGCATATGTAGTGTGGTAGAACACTGCTCATTTTTGTAAATTTTTCTGGTGGAAATTATATCTTTTGTAAGGATAAACTAATGTTTGAGTAGACAGTGTAGTATCAGTGCTGGAGTGAGCAGGGTACTTGATATGCACCTTGATGTTCAATGCATAATGGAACTACTAGGGAGGTGAAATCAGAGTCAGCAAAAGTAGACTGAAGAAGGTGAAGTATGAAAAGGAAACGAATATTTAAGGTTTGATATATGTAGATGATGTTAGGCTGCTTAACGTATATGGGATTGATAGTATACTCACCACTGGTTGACAGTATGCAGAAAAAAACACAAAGTACAGAAAGGGGACCTGTTTTATTCAACGTTTTGCGAAGCAGGCTGCTTCAGAAAAGACGGTGTCAATCCTGAAGAATGACACAACAAGGAGACAAGCCATAGAAAATAACTAGAGAACAGAATGTACGGTAAAGCTGAACGAATTGTATTTCCGAACAACTCATTGTCACAGAATGTTTTTTGCATAATACAGGACACAGGAACAGAAGTAGTGAAAACAGCCTGTACTACGACTGGAGGCTGGCATAACGTCGTGTGGTCAAACAGTCAGGTCGTAAAGTGGGACTTTATCCTGTACCATGACTATAATATGAACGATTCGTATATAGGAGATTATTACGAGGAACAGAAAAATAAATAATTGAATACAATTATGATATTAAGAAAATCCGGATCATGCAATTGTTAAACATAAACTGGATACTGACCTTACAGTAGAATAAACTGGAAAGAAGCTAATTTCATTATATATGAAAATGGTATATTCAAAAGAAGGTACCTCGAACTTGCTTTTATTAATAATTTAATAATTTAAACCTAAACAATAGATTTTTTCATGCTAGCAAAAATATTGATATTCTTGTTAATTCGGGCGAAGCCAGTCAAGGTGAAACTGCATTGTCTCATAAGCACTGTTGATATTGTTTTTGTCCCTTGTGCCCGGGGCCTGAACTATTTAAGTCGCTTGTTGCAAGCACTTTGTGTCATTCCTGAAGAAACATGCTTGGTGAAACGTTTAATAAAGCGTATCCCTTCCCTGCACTCTTTGTTTTTCTATCTACCTGTCTATTGCCAGACTCCTTAATCCCTTATACGGGGTTGCCATAAACAAATCGCCTCCAGGTCACCCTATCCCCGGCTATTTCACTGCCTGTTCCCAGTTTACACCTCTCTCTCTCATATACCTCTCCGCTCCATCCCTCCATCTCATCCTTGGCCTCCCCCTCCTTCTCTCCCCCTCCACCTCACTCACATACACTCCTCGTCAGTCTCTCATTCTCTATTCTCTCCACACGGCCCAACCACCTCAGTGCGTTTCTCCTAACGCTTCCTATTACATCCTCATCCGCACCACAACGCTCCTTCACATCCTCATTTGTCAGTCTGTCTCTCCATGTGACTCCACATGCTCCTCTCAAATAACTCATTTCCACTGCTCTCACTTTTGACTTGTGTCCCTCCAACAAGGTCCAAGCTTCACTTCCATAAGTTAGAGTTGGTATCACAGTGATACAAACTCTAACGTATAGAAGTGAAGCTTGGACGTTAGAGTTGGTATCACAGTATTTGTTTTTCTACATACAGTATATGGAATTATTGCATAAATCGGCAGGTTCAGAATTTTGCCATCATTTTTGAGTAGAAGTGACTGAAAGTGAATGCAACTGCTGGCTGTTGTTGTTTTGCTAAGCTTCGGTTATGTCTTGCCCAGTAGACTCGTCGACCGCAGGTAAGTAACTGTCCTTATGGGGTCATCACATAGGCTATCTGCACCGTTGATGGTGTGTCCGTCTGTCTTAGTGCGGCATGTGTTTTACAATGTGTGTTATGTTGTATGAACCCGTTCTACTAGGGACACGTGTCATCTGTGATTCTAGCCAACCAAGATTCAAGCTGAAAACTTATGAAAAATAGGTGATGTCATGATCGAAGCCACACAGATTGAAGTCGAGCAGCTCTATTAAAGGATACTTCAAATGCGTGGATGTCCGGAGGGGGACCCCAGTAAAGCAGGGCTATTCAACTAGCGGCCAGCTGGGCAAATCAGAACTTTGAGTCGTTTCTGTTTGGCCCTGTGACCGACTCGGAAGAATGAAACAAACAAATAAACAAGCATAAAACAGAAAGTTTTCCGTTTTTCTGTTTATTTATGTATTTTTCGGAAAATGTAAACACAAATGATATACGAATTTCGCGTTTCTTCCTGTGTTTAGAGTGAAAAAAAAAAAAAAAAAAATGTAAAAGAATGTATGACCCTTTTGTTAATCTGAGTTTCATAATTCGGCCCTACTTCTAGATTAGTTGAATAGCCCTGTAGTAAAGTGTTCTGATATAGGTGTTGTATTACCTTGAAGGGTGAAGGGGGTATCTATGTATTCTTTCGTTCTAGTGCTGGAGTGTTCTGAGGTGGGATGGAGTTTAAGAAGGTCTGGTAATGTTTGTATGGATATTGCTTCATGTGTCAAAGTGTATTCCGTGGCTCAGGTACAGCACATACTGACAAGGGTGTTGCGTGTTAGCATAGGCTGCCGTATAGACTTTTGTGCCTCTCATGTAAGATATTCTTGGACAGGGAAAACTTTGGTTCAAAGTGTTACTGAGCTGTGGTAGTGGTACTGGCGCGGCCAATGATGGGCAGGGCATTGTTCTTATAGCCTGCAAGGTGTTGTAGTGGCTGTTAGATAGCATGGGGGCCCCTGTAGGGGAGGCATAGGACATCAATGATCTATTATTGACTGTAAAGTAGGGACAGTGTCTCTTATTGCTGTACAAAGTCTGTCCCTGTAACTACACTGAGTGTGTTGAGTCTGGGGTGAATTGCCCCTTGATGTATTGTCTGTCAAGGCGAGTCCAGTATCGCACATCGCTCCAAGGATCTTAGTGGAGGGTATTCATAGGACTATGCACAAGTAGTCAGGTAACTGAGAAAACTTCAGAATATAATAAGCCACCTTGCTTAGGTTTTGTTAATTACGAAAAGGCTTTTGACTCAGTGGAGCACATAGAAATATAAATTTACTGCGAGAACAAGGAGTAAATGAGAACATTATAATACTGCTCTAAAACATATATATGCAGGGAACTGCTACAGTTAAATTACGTAAAGACTCGGAAAAAATTAATATTAAAAAGAGCGTGCGTCATGGAGATACAATATCACCAAATTACTGTATTTACAGCATGTCTAGAAAGCATTTGCGGAAAGCTAGACTGGGAAAACAAAGTAGTAAACACTATCTATCTATCTATATACCTAGGCTGCTTCCCCCAAAGGAAAGGGAGGTAGCAGAGACAGGACTACACACTCCCCATTTACTCATCCATTCAAACACATTCATTCGCATCTCAGCCCCAAAAGGGAGAAGGGACAGATCCACACCGCATCACACCGCACAAGGGTCAACTGCGCAGTGCAATCAGTGACATCCGCAGCAGGGCCCGACAGCAGAGCTGGTTTACCCCTGCCACATCATAATAGACCCATCCCCTTACCCGCACCTGACCTGACTAGCTGATCAGACCAAATCCGGGAGAATATCCCGTCAGGGCTGCGTCATCATTTATTCATTCACAATTTCTCTCCATTTATTTCTGTCACGCACAGCCACTCTTCCTTGCTCAACAGACATCCAGCGCTCTCTTCACACTGTCCATCCATCCTATTCGTGGTCTTCCTCTCAGCCTTACACCTCTCACATCAGATCTAGTTATCTTCTCACCAATCGCTTATTATCCATTCTCTCCTTATGCCCAAACCATCGCAACACCCTCTGCTCAACTCTACCAGCCATCTCCTGAACAACTCCAGTTCTCCTTCGCACTTCATCATTTCGCACTCGATCCATACACGTCACTCCACACATACTCCTCAGACACCTCATCTCCATTACATTCAAACTTTTCCTCTCTGCTACACCCATATCCCATGTTTCAGCTCCATATAACGCAGATGGTACCACAACACCCTCATACAGCCTTCTCTTTACATCCATTCTAAGCGAACGACATCTAATACTTTTTCATTCCTCGCAGCACCTTACCTACTTCATTCATTCTGAATTTCACTTCTGCATCTATTCTTCCATCCACAGCAACATGTGACCCTAAATATTTAAAACACTCTACCTCCTCAAGCAACTCACCATTCAAAACTATATTCATCCCCCTACCATCTACCAACTTCATACACTTCATCACTTTACTCTTATTCTCATTTACTTTCAATTTCCTCCTTTCACACATCCTTCTAAACTCCTCTACCAACTGTCTCAATCTCTCCTCTGAATCAGCGACCAGTGCAGTATCATCTACAAACAGCAGCTGCTTCAGATTCCACTCTTCACCATCAACATTCATCAGACTCAGACCTCCACCTAAAACTCTTGCATTCACCTCCCTTACAACACCATCCATTAAATAATAAACTACCAAGGCAACATCACACATCCCTGTCGCAGCCCCACTCTCACGGAAAACCAATCACTCACAGCATTTCCCACTCTTACACACGCTCTACTATTTACATAAAAACTTTTCACCCCTTTTAGTAACCTATCATCAAGTCCATACAATCTTAAAACAGTCCACAAAACTTCCCTATCAATTCTATCATACGCTTTCTCTAAATCCATGAATGCCCAAAACACATCCTTGCCTTTCACTAAATACTTTTCACCCATTTGTCTCACAGCGAACACCTGATCCACGCATCCCCTCCCTCTCCTAAAGCCACACTGCTCATCACCAAGCACTCCCTCTGTACCCTCTCTAACTCTCATAATTAACACTCTTCCATACATCTTTCCTACAACACTCAAGAGACTTATACCCCTAAAACTAGTACATTCATACTTATCACCCTTGCCTTTATACAACGGGACCACACAAGCACTTGCCCAGTCAATTGGCACCATACGTTTCACAAAGCACACATTCAACAATCTCATTAACCAGTCAACAGTAGTCACTCCACCACCCTTCAGGCATTCCACAGCACACCTATCCATAGCTACAGCTATCCCTGTTTTCATCTCCTTTACTGCCTTCTCCACTTCCTCCTTCGTGATCAAAGAATCATTCAACACTCCCAACACATTTATTCCTTGCACCCTTCCATCCGCCATAATCTCAGCCACCCTTTCCTCCTCTACATTTAACAATCTTTCAAAATACTCTGCCCACCTCTTCCTTACTGCATCCATCTCAATTATCATCCTTCCATCCTCTGCTTTTACTCGCTCTTTCTTCCCAGACTCTCCGTTTCGCACCCTTTTCACCTCCTTCCAAAACATTTTCTTATTCTGTTGAAAATTCTCAGTCAGCTGCGTACCCCACCTCTCATCTGCTGCCACATTAGCATCACGCACAGCCCTTCTCGCCCTATTCCTCTTTTCCTTATACCTCTCATATGATACCTCATCCTTCCTCTGCAGCCACACTTCATACGCACATCTCTTCTCAGCCACAGCCATACTTACTTCCTCGCACCACCATTCACTTCTTTTTCTTACACCACCACCCACACGTCTCACACCATACACCTCTTCTGCATGCCCCACCACAACAATCTTAAACAACTGCCATTCCTCCTCCACACTGCAATTTTCCTGATCTTTCACAGCGTTCCACTCATCTTTCAATTTCTCCTGATACTCTATCTTTTTCTCTCTTTTATCCAACTCACTCACTTTCAAAACCTCCCTGCCACACCTAACCCTCCTAGCTCTCACCCATCTCTTACCTACTCTTAACTTTCCCCCCACCAGGTAGTGGTCAGACATACCTCCACCCTCCCCTCTCAGAACTCTCACATCCAACAATCATCCTATTACATTCCTAGACACAACCATATGGTCCATCAATGCTTTATCCACAACCATTCCACCCTCTTGTCTCACCCATGTATACTTATAAATATCTTTCTTCTCGAACAGCGTATTTCCAATCACCAACTTTCGCTCAACACATATCCCTATCATTCGTTCCCCATTTTCATTTCTTCCAGGCACACCATGCATACCAACTACACCTTTAAATGCTACATTTCTTACTCTAGCATTCGGATCTCCCATCATTACCACATTCACATTCGCTCCAAAACTCTGCAGACACTCATCAACATCATTCCAGAAAGACTTCCTCTCTTCTTCATCTCTTTCACTACCAAGCCCATATGCACTCACAAACACCCACAACTCACGTTCAAATTTCGCTTTCACGCACATCAGTCTCGATGACACCTCCTTCCATTCAATCACACACTGCTGTACTTCCGAACTCGCTAACAAAGCCACACCTTCTCTTGCCCTTCCTCTATCAACACCTGAGAATCTTCCGTTCACACTTCCAAACATAGACTCACCCTTCCCTTTCATCTTCGTTTCGCTCAACGCTAACACATCCATCTTTCTTCTCACAAATATTCTCCCAGTCTCCTCCTTTTTAGCCTCAATCGTACTACATCCACGCACATTCATCGACCCAATCTTCAGGGTACGGGGATAACTCAATCCCCCATCCCTTTCTCTGGCCTCTCTCATTTTAGGAACTAAAAACAGAGGAGGGGGTCCCTAGTCCCCTCACCCCGCCCCTTTTAGTCGCCTTTTACGACACGCAGGGAATACGGTGGCAGTATTCTTCCTAACACAACCTGGCCGCATAATAGTAGTAAACACAGATGGAGAAAACCTAAACCATTTAAGATTTGCAGATGCCATTGTCGTAATCTCAGAAACAGCAGAGACATTGCAAGGAATTTTAAATAACCTAAACAGAGAAAGTCTAGAAGTAGGGCTAAAGATGAACCGGAGTAAAATTAATGCTTATTTCACATACACTAAAGAGAGTCATCAGAATAAGCGAAGAAATTCTTGCAGAAGGCGTGAAGTGCAATTACTTGGGTCAAATACTAAAATCAACGAATGACCTTGATAGCGAAATAAAAAGACTCTTTGCAATTGGATGGAAAGCTTTCGATAAACATAAAGACATTATGAAAAGTATCTTGCCAGAATGTATGAAACGAAAAGTATATAACGAATGTATAATTCAAGCTATGAAACTGGCAAAATCGATGGAAAATAAACTAATCCGTTCTCAGAGAACAATGGAAAGGTCAGTGTTGGGAATATCTTTAAGAGAGGAAAAGATCAACTTGGGTGATAGAGCAGACTAAAGTCAAAGACATTATAGAAGTTATAGAAGAACAGAATTGGAGGTGGACAGGTCATGTTGCTAGAATAAGGGATAACCGATGGAGCAAGAGGCTGACTGGCTGGAAGCCAAGAGATTGTAAGCGTAGCAGAAAAAGGCCAGATAGGAGGTGGAGAGATGAGACAGAGAAATCTGAAGGGAAAACGTTTCAAAGATTGGCTCAGTCGAGGAATTCGTGGAGTATGTTGGAGAAGGCCTTTGTTCAACAGTTGGCTTGTAATGGCTGGTGCTGCTGATATATATATATATATATATATATATATATATATATATATATATATATATATATATATATATATATATATATAATATATAGTACTGTATACATATACTGTACATACATATATACATATATATATATATATATATATATATATATATATATATATATATATATATATATATATATATATATATATATATATATATATATATATATATATACGGTATAAGTACTGTATACATATACTGTACATACATATATAGATATATAATACAGGGAGTCGACTGCAGCACCAGTCTAACAGGGCGGTACTCCCGAGGTGAATGGCAAGCTGGTGACAGGGAGAGCTGGAGTTCCCGTTTCACAAGCCCTTAGTAGCTGTTCTCCTTTTACGGAACACTTTCAGTGTTTTCATTAACAGAGAGGTAGGCCAGCATTCTCATAATACCTCCACCTTCAACTGTCTACACCACACTACATGCATAGTAAATATCTATCTGTCTATTGTCAGACGCCTTAATCCATTATACGGGGTGGCCACAAACAAATCGCCTCCACGTCACCCTGTCCCCGCCATTTCACTGCCCTGCTCCCAATTCACACACACCCTCTCTCATATACCTCTCCACCCCATCCCTCCATCTCATCCTTGGCCTCCCCCTCCCTCTCTCCCCCTCCACCTCACTCACATACACTCTCCTCGTCAGTGGCTCACTGTTCATCCTCTCCACATGGCCAAACCACTTCAGAATGTTTCTCCTAACGCCTCCTATCACATCCACATCCACACCACAACGCTCCTTCACATCCTCATTTGTCAGTCTGTCTCTCCATGTGGCTCCACAGGTTCCTCTCAAGTAACTCATTTCCACTGCTGTCACTCTTGACTTGTGTCCCTCCAACAAGGTCCAAGCTTCACTTCCATACGTTAGAGTTGGTATCACAATACTGTCATGCAATAACTTTTCACTTCCATGCTCACTTCCCTGTTTCTTATCATTGCCTTCAAGGAACCAGCAACCTTTCTGCCTTGTTGTACCCTTTCAAGCACTTCACCCTCCAAACTTCCATCCTTACTCATCACACTACCCAGGTACTTAAACGTACTCACAATTTTCCATTTCCTCGTCACCCAACCTCACTGTACATTTACTGACCTCACCTCTCTCAAAGACGATCACTTTACTCTTCCCTACATTCACCTTTAGATTCCGTTTCTCACACACTCTCCCAAACTCACCCACCAAGCCTTGCAGCTCCCCTTCGTCTTCACTCAACAACACAGTATCATCTGCACCATTATCAGCAAAATTCTGTCGCATCTCGGATGTGGCGGCACAGGGTCCTCCTGGTCGCAATCAAGCAACTGTGCTGACAACGGTTGTTGCAAACACTGTTCATGCTCATTAGCTAAGAAGCGCAGGTTCGGCTTATATTTCACTAATATCCGTGGTCTTAATATCAGTCTGAATTCCGTTCAGTTTTTTCTCCAGTCAATATCCCCTCTAGCCCTGTTCCTCACAGAAACCCAAATCTCTCCCACTACTGATATATCTGCATTTTTTACCCCCCGGTTACCATCTCCTCACAAACTTCCGTAACAAGGGTGACACTTGTCGTTATATCAAATCTGAATTTGCAGTTGATGCTGTTTTGAACTTCAACTAATTTTGATTATTCACTATATAAACTAAATTATCTAAATATTACCAAATGTAAGAGGAGCGAATGATGAGGTGAAAGAGAGAGAGATTGTCCAGGTGCTTGAGGGTGCGAAAGTGGATATGTATATGTGCATGTTGCATATGTGTATGTATGTATGCACGCCTGTGCACATACCCATATCTTTATACATACGTACCTATCCTGTACATGCAGTATGCCTGTTGCTACGTGTATCTGAGTATATACATATATGTATAGATATATACATATATGCTTGTGTGCATATGTGCCTCTGTCTGCATATGTATGTATAGTGAGCAACAGTATTCGTGTCGCGGTTTTGTCCGAAGATTAAATGTAACTCATGAAACATTATGAACCGTCTGTATGGCAGACGGCGGAATGTACCAGACGCTTAGCCCGTTAGCTTACGTTTTCACCAAATTTCACGACACGATTATTGTTGCTTACTGTACATACGTGTGTATCTATGTACCACTTCACTCATATCAAAACATGTAATAATAATTACTGTGCCAACTTTGTACCATGTATGTATCACTGTATGTCTTTGTTTATTATTGTGCTTGTAATGATAATTCCTTCTGTACCTTCTACCCACTGGGGGTAGAGGGGGTTTTCAAGAATACTCCCCCAGTATCCCTGCTTGTCGTAAAAGGCAACTAAAAGGGTTGGCGGAGGGTTAGTGCCCCTCCCCGGAAAACAACTAACTAAAAAAAAAAAAAACAAGAAGCCTCGGACAAGGACCGACCAAACGATGACGACCGAGGACCGGACAAAGGACTTGGTAATGGCTACGTGGAATGTAAGAGGAGCGAATGATGAGGTGAAAGAGAGAGAGATTGTCCAGGTGCTTGAGGGTGCAAAAGTGGATGTATGTGGAATGACTGAAACAAAATGGAGAGGAGAAAGTGTGAGAGAGTGGGAGTATGAATGGGGTATATGTGCAGGAGTAGGTGAGAATAAGAGGGCAAAGGAAGGAGTATGTATAGTTGTGAGTAAGAGATGGAAGAAGAAAATAAGACAATATGGATCAGTTGGGTCAAGGATTGTGTGGGCAAAGTTGAAAGTTGGAATACAAATTTGGGCGATTGTGTGTGTGTATGCGCCAACGCAAGATCGTGCTAGCAGAGTGAGAGAAGAGTTCTGGACAAATGTGGAAGTGTGCATGGAAAAGTTAGGAAGGAATGAGAGAGTGTTTTTGATCGGTGATATGAATGGTAAAGTAGGGAATGTGAAGGTGGATGGAATAGTTGGTGAGTGGGGTGTGCCTGCTGAGATAGATGAGAATGGGAGTGCGTTAGTGGACATTTGTGCTGGGAGGGGGTTGGTGATAGCCAATACCCTCTTCAGGCATAAAATGATCCACAGGTATACATAGCGAGTGATGAGAAGGTTGGGTGAACTGAATGAAAGGAAGGCAATGATTGATTATGTGTGTGTGGATGAAAGGATGAGAAGATGTGTAATGGATGCAAGAGCTTATAGAGGTTGAGGGAGTTGACTTTCTGACCACTACTTGGTGGTGGCCAGAATTAGGATACAAGTAAGATGGAGGAATAGAAGAAGGGAAAGACGAGAGGAAGGAGTAGTTGCAAGGAGAATGGAAAGGTTAAAAGAGGATGAGAAAAAGGCAGAGTATAAGAAAGAAGTGGAGGAACGATTGGGCAAATATGAATTGCAGCAAATGGGGGACGTGAAAGGTGTGTGCAGGATATTTACAGAAGATATATGTGCAGCATGTGATGTGGTGTGTGGGAGGAAGAGAAGATGGAGGGGGGTTCAAGGAACAGCATGGTGGAATGAAGAGGTGAGACAGGCTGTGGCACAAAAGTAGAAAGCATACAATGAATGGATGAGAAATAGGGGCGTGGAAGAAGTTGAGAGGCGGGAGAGAGAGTTTTATGTAGAAAGAAAGATACAGGTGAAAAGATTAGTAAGAGAGAGTAAGAAAAGAGTGGATGAGGATTTTGGAAGGAATTTGAGTGTAAAGTGGAGGGACTGTAAGAAAATGTTCTGGAAAGAGGTGAAGAGAGTAAGACAGGGTGGAAGTGAAGTTAGCAAGGGAGTGAAAGATAAAAATGGTAGATTACTAGTGGAGAAGGGAGAAAAAGTGAGCAGATGGAGAGAACACTTTAAGGAATTGTTGAACATACAGGATGGAAGTAATGTTGTTTGCAGATGATACTGTGTTGTTGAGTGAAGACGAAGGGGAGCTGCAAGGTTTGGTGAATGAGTTTGGGAGAGTGTTTAAGAAACGGAATCTAAAGGTGCATGTAGGGAAGAGTAAAGTGATGGTCTTTGAGAGATGTGAGGTCAGTGAATGTACAGCGAGGTTGGATGGTGAGGAGTTGGAAAAAGTGAGCACGTTTAAGTGCTTGGGTAGTGTGATGAGTAAGGATGGAGGTTTGGAGGGTGAAGTGTTTGAAAGGGTACAGCAGGGAAGAAAGGTTGCTGGTTCTTTGAAAGCAGTGATAAGAAACAGGGAAGTGAGCATGGAAGTGAAAAAGTTATTGCATGACAGTATTGTGATACCAACTCTAACGTATGGAAGTGAAGCTTGGACCTTGTTGGAAGGGCACAAGTCAAGAGTGAGAGCAGTGGAAATGAGTTATTTGAGAGGAGCCTGTGGAGCCACATGGAGAGACAAGCTGACGAATGAGGATATAAAGGAGCGTTGTAGTGTGGATGTGGATGTGATAGGAAGTGTTATGAGGAACACACTGAGGTAGTTTGGCCATATGGAGAGGATGGAGGGTGAAAGACTGACGAAGAGAGTGTATGTGAGTGATTTGGAGGGAGGAAAAGGGAGGGGGAAACCGAGGATGAGATGGAGGGATGGGGTGGAGAGGTATATGAGAGAGGGGTGTGTGAGTTGGGAGCAGGGCAGTGAAATGGCGAGTGACGACATGGAGGCGATTTGTTTGTAGCCACCCCAAACGGGATTGAGGCGTCTGGTAATAGATGGATAGATAGACGTCCAATGCCCTGTGATACCAAATTGTTTTCCTCATGCACCCCTCCCTGCTTGGCCTTCAGGGACAGTGTTCCCCACAGTGCTGGGGCTTGTACTGAATGGTAAATAAAGAACCTGAATAAAAATAAAAAAAAATTGCTGACATTTCATAGCAGTTTTTCTTCTCCAGCGACATCAGTTCTAATCTGTTCCACATTAATGGCTTAATACACGTTGCTATAGAATTGTTCATACCCAGTCAGCAGTTCACTGAAAGATCGTACTCCCCCAAAATGGTTTGACAACAATTATGCTATTAATGCTACTAATATTCCTATCCCAAAAAGTATTGAAATTCTCGGCGTTTCATTTAGCAATGCCCTCAGCTGGACCTCTTACGTTAGATCACTTTCCAAAATCACTTCAAAGAAACTTAGATTATTGAAGAGTCCGTAACTTCTTCATTGATTAGCAGTTAACTGTAATTTACATGAGTCATGTGCACTCTCTGCTGGAATATTGCTCACCCTTGTGGAATGGATGTGGAAAGGTTGCACTAAAACAACTGGACAAAATTCAGAACAAAGTTGCTAGAATTATTAATAACCCTAGTGTTACAAATGAACTGCCTCCCCTACAAGTAAGAAGGAATGTTGTCTCCCTCGCATAATTTTACAAATACTTTTATGGGAAATGCTCAGACGAATTTGCATCCATTATGCCAGCTCTCCACGCCATCCCCGCACAACATGGGCATCCTGCAGCGCTCATGACTGGACTATCACACTGCCATATTGCAGAACTTCCGCCTATCAGAATTCTTTCATTTTCGAACTGCATCTCTTTGGAATTTGCTTTCCCAGAATGGTTTCTTTCCAAACTTCAACCTACAACTGTTCAAGTCCAACTGTTACAGATTTTTATGAATGGAGGACACCTGTAATCTGATGTGTGAATGATTTTTTTTAATTCATTTGTTTTTCCTTCTTCTATTCTGTTATTAAAGATATATATATATATATATATATATATATATATATATATATATATATATATAATACCTGGGGTACCCGGTGTTGCCGGGCAATAAAGCCTAATACTCTAATCCTATTTGTTTTAGTTCAGTTTTTCTTTCTACTCCAGAAAGACCATGTACAGGCACAGACACAAGTATCTTCACAAAGTCTGATGAATACATAGCGGAAAAGTCGATGCATCTGAAATATGCACTGGTAGAGGTAGGGTTTTCACTATATTTCATCAGCTGTAAATTTTCTTCAGACGAAGCTGGGAGGATAGTTGTTTCAGTGGCTGTACCTCTTATGCTTTTGAAGAGGGATTATAAGAGGTCCAGGAACTTTCTATTTCAACCTTCGCTGACTAACACACAGTATTTGTGCGCACATATTTACTATTGCCGGTGACCTCAAATGACTTAGAGGTCAACCTGACATAGCCTATGTCCGAACTGTAGGTCATGTGAGTCTCCATGCCAAAAATTGGACTGCTGGGTCCAGTCGTTTCAGCGTGTAAACCTCAAATGGCCTCCAACTGGTGACCTCAAATGACATCGGAGGTCAACCTCACATAGTTTGTGTCCGAACTGGAGGTCATGCCAAAAACTGGGCTGCGGGGTCCATCCATTAATGTGTATTACCGGTGACCTCAGATGACCTCCAACCACTGACCTCAAATGACCTCTAAGGCCAACCTCACATCGCCTATGTCCGAACTGTAGGTCATGTGAGTCTCCATGCCAAAAATTGGGCTGCAGGGGTACCTAACGTTGCCCAGGCCAATAAGGCGAACACTACCTGTGACTTCAAATGACCAGATCTGAATTTTGACTCACCTAAAACCACCCTTGAGTTTCCCTGATTCAAAATATATATGGGTCTGCGGGTCTCTGGCCTTTGGGTTGGGCGTGACTGAAGGACAAACAAACGAACAATGCGGCTCTTTTATGTTATATATATATCTATATATCTATATATATATATATATATATATATATATGCAAGGAAGAAGGAAACAAAGGCCAGGAGACCGAAAATTGTTCCCTCCAAGAAAAAACAAAAATTAGTTAACAGAGAGGCAAATTCAAGATGCTTACATTTCGAAATTCCTGGACACATTGCATTTGAAAGACTGGAGATCATAGGCTGTAGGAAATACGGACAGAAGAAGACAATTCCAGAGTTGACCTGTTGCATATATGAAGGACTGGGAATAACGGTCAACTCTTGCATTAGAGAATTGGATAGATAAAGGATGAGAGTTTATTTCTGAATGGGCGTTACGCGCCCGCTGTTGTGTTGGGAGGATGCAAGCAGACAGTGCAAAGAAGCAATGACCATTGAAGTAGCGATAGAAAAGGGATAAAGATGAGGCAATGCGGCGAAGAGACAGAAGCTGAAGGGAGCCAGCAGGAGAAGGAGAGTTAATAAAACGAAAAGCCTTAGACTCCACCTTGTTGAGAATGGCAGTACCTGGGGAGCCTCCAAACTCATGAGACTTACTCTACACTGTTTATCATTTAGGCTGAGGCAGGGAACATTCATGATTTGAATTTTTTCTTTTCACCGATATGACGTTAAAGAACGCAGCTAACACCATAGCACCACACCACTCCTGAGATAGCGTTTTCATGTATTCAGTGTGTACGGTGGGCATTAGCACCAAAGTGGTGACATGTAAAGGAGCGTGACAAGGAGGATCACTTGTGAGTTTCAGGGAACGGACCTTCAAACCTAAGCCCAGAAATGGATGAATAAAAATGTTTATGGAACATGAGTTAGTGTATTATCGTTTCAGGACTGAACAAGGATATCAATTGCACAGGTCATTCTTTAGGTCATAGACTCTTCTTAGTCACTTATTAGCCCACAATATCTGCACACTCGTATCTTCATGTTGTGTGTGTGTGTGTGTGTGTGTGTGTGTGTGTGTGTGTGCGCGTACGTGCGCTCGCGCGCACGCGAGCATGTGTGGTACTAGCTTCCCTCCCAATATGCTTCAAACTTATTTGCATGTCATTCATTTTACTTCTTTGCTATTCAGACTTCCCTTCCTCCCGGGCCCCACCTACCTGTCGCACGCAAGGCAGTCATTCTCTGACACGACCCAGACGCGTGTTGGCGGGGTTGTTTCAGGGGACATAATGCGACATAATCAAACTCCACCAAAGGAATTCCTCGGCACTGCCCGGGAAGGAAGTGAAAATGCTAACGCTTGATACCAAGAAGTTCAATGTGTACATGGGCGATCGTTGACGCACTGTAAATCTCCAGTTGAAGGGGATTTACATGTGAGCGAAAACATACCACACCTTGTGTCACAGAATAATTATTGTGTGAATTTTGTGTCTAACAACTCACACTTAGGTAGAAACAACAAATAAGTTATGGCACTTCAAAGACAAAATTAGTTACTTAACTGGCATCGAAGAATTTCATATACGTATAGGTTTAACTACCTTTCTGTCTGTCTGTCTATCTACCTATTTATCTCCCTAACTGTCTGTCAATGGGTACATTTGGTAGAATGGAACGCACCCCATTTGCTTACCAGTACGGATCGGTCACTATCTCTCACGTGTGTGTGTGTGTGTGTGTGTGTGTGTGTGTGTGTGTGTGTGTGTGTGTGTGTGTGTGTGTGTGTGTGTGTGTGTGTGTGTGTGTGTGTGTGTGTGTGTGTGTGATAAATTTGTCATTGACCAAGTGATTAGAAATTTGCAATATCTGGTTTTAACATGAATTATACATTGTCCAGTTTAACTTTGCCTAAAATTGCCGTCTCTGTATCTTGAATGTTGAAATGCAACAAAAGTTATCACTCAGGCGTCGGTAGAAAATGCATATACCAGTACTCTTGACCTGGGTTCAGTCCTAAAAGGGTGAAGTCCGTTAAGAGGTTTTAGTAGTACTGTATGTATTTTCAAGCGATACGGTCCTTTCCCGTGGAGGTTCCCTGGATGATGTATACAGAGTCTCACTCACAAACGCAGCCATTATATCATAGTTTCAATATGCACTTCTTATCGTACATTCTAAAACCCTTCAATACCAGTACCCATCTTCTAAAGCTTTAGAAGTAGGCGAGTTAATTGCAGAGTGACGGTGTTGTTCCCAGGTCCAACGGATCAGGTTCCCCTCAGGACCCCCTAAAACACTTTCTGAACGTGTAAAGCTGCTTGCCGATGTAAGACGCGAAGCACTGCAGTGGGAAGGGTATACAGTCGTAGACAGGTGACAGTGGTATTAGACAATGTTATGGTCTACTGTCAGCTTGCTTATTTAATTGGTGTGGACAGCTGTTAGTCTGCGAGCGTCCAGTCCACAAACTCAGAGGCAATGAGGAGTTCGAAGTTATTAGAAAGCTTCCTGCGAACATGAGGCCCGAGCCAAAACGACCATATCGGCCAAAGTTTAGGTGAGGCAGAGACCGTGTTTCAGGCTTCGTTGCACTTTCTTCTTAGTGATTAAGTGTACACATTACTCCTTGATGTTCTTTTTCTATGCTATTTACATATTTCTAGTAGCTATCGACAGTTTGCCTCACTAACGTTCAAAAGAGAATAAAAAAGTGAAATATACTAAATACTCGTACGACACTGAACAAGAGACGCCGTATACCACCTGGAGTACGGCTCAGACTATTTTCCCACATTCAGGTGGAGCTCCCATTCATAGCTTCACTTTCATCGCTACTTCACTTGAATTAAAAGTCTGTGCCTGGGTTTTAGTGGCCTGGATTTCTAAAGAACTAATGACCCTGATAGCCAGAGCTCAGGGTCAGGGGCAAACACACGAGGTGGTGACCATGCACAGTATTCAGCGCTGGATTTCGAGCTGGAAAATTAATGGCAAATAACTTTGCATTTTACAGTGCCATGAACTGTTCGCGTGGAAGACTTTTACCCTCGTCTGCAAAATACAGCAATTTCAGGTCGACACCATTTTCATTTCTATAAGCATTTCAAGATTAAGAAACAATGTTTTCATTCTAAAGGATTCTAAAACTCTAAATTTGAATGCAGTGTTAGGTAAACACCTTATTATCGTAGCTTCCACACATGGAGAATGTATGCTGCATTAAAGAAAAAAATAAGGTAAACAAAACGTCATTGTACTGAAAGGAAGTTTTTTTTTTTTTTTTTTTTTTTTTTAGCTCCGTCGCTACGAAAGATCTCTCATTAGAAGAACAATATCGTCGTTTCAGGAATGAATTAAAGAGGCACTGCTGCACCAAAGGGATTACATGAGTGAAGTGCTAGTCCTTTCTCCTTCTCAATATGCTGTTTCAATAATATTCAATGACGGGGGGGAAAAAGGCAGATTACGGTACCCAAGGAAATGACTGCAATGAGACGTCTCATATACTGCAAATGCTTGCTTGTGAACTGGGATTATTCTTATTAGTACGATGGGACACAATCTGGCCGCACTGTGGGGTGGTACTACTACTCTACGGCCAATTTGTGTTAGTAAGAACACTGCCACCGTATTCCCCGCGTGTCGTAAAAGGCGACTAAATGGGGATGGGCGAGGGGAATACGGACCCCCTCCTCTGTTTTTTAGTTCCTACAATGAAACAGCGAATAGAAAGGGATGGGGGATTGAGTTATCCCTGTACCATGAAGATTGGGTCTATGAATGTGCGTGGATGTAATACGATTGAGGCTAAAAAGGAGGAGATTGGGAGAATGAGAGAAGAAATTTGGATGTGTAAGCATTGAGTGAAACAAAGATGAAAGGGAAAGGTGAGTCTAACTTTGGAAGTGGAAATGGAAGATTGTCAGGTGTTGATAGAGGAAGGGCGAGAGAAAGTGTGGCCTTGTTAGTGAGCCCGGAAGTGCAGTAATGTGTGATTGAATGGAAGGAGGTGTCATCGAGACTGATGTGGGTGAAAGCGAATTTTGAACGTGAGTTGTCGGTATTTGTGAGTGCCTATGGGCCTGGTAACGAAAGGGATGCAGAAGAGAGGGAGTCTTTCTGGAGTGATGTTGATGAGTGTCTGCAGTTTTGATGCGAATGTGAATGTGGTAATGATGGGAGATCTGAATGCTAGAGTGGGAAATGTAACAGTGGAAGGGTTGTTGATAGAGCATTGATGGAATATGTGGTTGTGTCCAGGAATGTAATAGGAAGATTGTTGGATGTGAGAGTTCTGAGAGGGGAGGGTGGAGGTATGTCTGACCACTACCTGGTGGAGGGAAAGTTGAGAGTAAGTAAGAGATGGGTGAGAGAGGAGAGTCAGGTGTGGCAGGGAGGTTTTGAAAGTAAGTTGGATAAAAGAGAGAAAATGATAAAGTATGCGGAGAAATTGAAGGATGAGTGGAACGCAGTGAGAGATCAGGAGAATGGCAGTGTGGAGAAAGAATGGCAGGTGTTTAAGATTGCTGTGGTGGGGCATTCGGAAGAGGTGTGTGGTGTGAGACGAGTGGGTGGTGGTGTAATAGAGGGAAGTGAATGTTGGTGCGAGGAAGTATGTGTGGCTGTACCTGAGAAGAGACGTGTATATGAAGTGTGGCTGCAGAGGAAGGATGAGGTGTCATATTAGAGGTATAAGGAAAAAATGAATAAGGTGAGAAGGGCTGTGAATGATGCTAAAGTGGCTGCAGATGAAAGGAGGGGTAGGCGGTTGACTGAGAATTTTCAACAGAATAAGAAAATGTTTTGGAAGGAAGTGAATAGGATGCGAAAGGGAGAGTCTGGGAAGGAAGAGCGAGTAAAAGCAGAGGATGGAAGGATGTCAACTGAGATGGATGCAGTAAGGAAGAGAGGGGTGGAGTATTTTAAAAGACTGTTAAATGTAGAGGAGGAAAGGGAGGCTGATTTTGTGGCACAGGGAAGGGTGCAAGGAACAAATGTGTTGGGAGAGTTGAATGATTCTTTGATTAAGATGAAGGGAGTGCAGCAGACAGTAAAGGAGATGAAAATAGGGAAAGCTGAAGGTAAGGATGGGTGTGCTGTGGAATGCCTGAAAGGTGGTGGTTCGACTATTGTTGAGTGGTTAGTAAGACTGCTGAATGTGTGTTCTGTGAGAGGTATGGTGCCAGTTGACTGGGCAAGTGCTTGTGTGGTTCCGTTGTATAAAGGTAAGGGTGATAAGTATGAACGTACTAGCTTTATGGGTATAAGTCCGCTGAGTGTTGTAGGTAAGGTGTATGGTAGTGTGTTAATTAAGAGAGTTAGAGAGGGTACGGGGGGAGTGATTGGTGATGAGCAGGAGAGGGAGGGGATGCGTGAATCGGGTGTTTGCTGTGAGACAGGCATGTGAAAAGTATTTAGCGAAAGGTAAGGACGTGTTTTAGGTGTTCATGGATTTAGAGAAAGCGTATGGTAGAACTGAGTGGGAGAATTTGTGGACTGTTTTAAGATTGTATGGACTTGATGGTAGGTTGCTAAAAGGAATGAATAGTCTTTATGTATATAGTACAGCATGTGTAAAAGTGGGAAAAACTGTGAGTGACTGTTTTCCCGTGAGAGTGGGGCTGCGGCAGAGATGTGTGATGTCGTCTTGGTTCTTTAATATTTATATGGACGGTGTTGTAAGGGAGGTGAATGCAAGCGTGTGAGGTGGAGGTTTGAGTCAGGTGAATGCTGATGGTGCAGAGTGGAATCTGAATCAGCTGCTATTTGCGGATGTTATTGCACTGATGGCTGATTCAGAGAGAGACTGAAACAGTTGGCAGAGGTTTTTAGAAGGGTGTGTGAAACGAGGAAATTGAGAGTAAATGAGAATACGAGTTAAGTGATGAAGTGTACGAGGTCGGTAGATGGTAGGAGGATGAATATAATTTTGAATGGTGAGTTGCTTGAGAAGGTAGAGTGTTTTAAGTATTTAGGGTCACATGTTGCTATGGATGGAGGCATAGATGCAGAAGTGAAGTTTAGAATGAATGAGGTAGGAAAGGTGCTGAGAGGAATGAAAAAAGTGATTATATGTCGTTCGCTTAGATTGGGTGTAAAGAGAAGGCTGTATGATGCTGTTGTGGTACCGACTGCTTGCGTTATATGGGGCTCAAACGTGAAATATGGGTGTAGCAGAGTGGAAAAGTTTGATTGTAACGGAGATGAGGTGTCTGAGGAGTATGTGTGGAGTGATGCGTATGGATCGAGTGAGAAATGATGAAGTGCGAAGGAGAACTGGAGTTGTGCTGGAGCTGGCTGATTGAATTGATCAGAGGGTGTTGCAATGGTTTGGGCATATGGAGAAATTGGATGATGAGCGATTGGAGAAAAAGATAACTGGATCAGATGTGAGAGGTGTAAGGCTGAGAGGAAGACCACAAATAGGATGGATGGACACTGTGAAGAGGGCGTTGGATGCTAGAGGGATGTCTGTTGAGCAAGGAAGAGTAGTTGGGCGTGATAGGAATGACTGGAGAGAAACTGTGAATGAATAAATGATGTCGCAGCCCTGAGGGGATATTCTCCCACATCTGGTCTGATCAGCTGATCAGGTCAGGTGCGGGTAAGGGGATGGGTCCATTATGATGTGGCAGGGGTAAATCAGCTCTGTTGTCGGGGCCCTGCTGCGGATGTCACTGATTGCACTGAACGGTTGACCCTCGTGCGGTGTGGTGCGATGAGGATCTGTCCCTTCTCCCCTTGGGGCTAAGATGTGAATGAATGTGTATGTAAATGACTAAATTGGGAGTGTGTCGTCCTGTCCCGGCTACCTCCCTTTCTTTGAGAGAAGCAGCCTAGGGATATACAGTAGATAGATGATGAAGTTTTCCTTCTTACATTTTCCTTGCGTAGAATGACTCATTGTAGTGATGTGGTTGGAGTGTTCCATTAACCGTATTTTTACTGCCGCCAGATGGTTAATATTATTCAGGTTATAAAGTCCAGTTGTAATGGCATTAGAGAGTCTCCATTACCCGTTTCTGTACATGACTAATCTCTTTACTCCTGCTGTCCCGGACGACTCCATCTAGTTTAGGGGTGACCCTGGGATCATATTCTCTGCCTTAACAATATACATCTTAATGCCCTCTTTTATGATGATGATGATGATTACTGTCATTATTATTATTATTATTATTATTATTATTATTATTATTATTATTTAATAATAATAATTATAATAATAATAATCTCTATCTATCTATCTACCTATAGCCTGACGCCCTAATCCCGCAAAGGGTGGCCGCAGACAAAACGCCTCCAAGTCGCTCTGTCACCCACCATTTGACTACCCTCCCCCCAAATCACCCCCCCTCCCTCATATACCTCTCAACTCCATCCGTCCACTTCATCCTCGGTCTACCTCTCCCTCTCCCTCCCTCCACCTCACCTACATACACCCTCTTAGTCAGTCTTTCATTCTCCATTCTCTCCACATATCCAAACCACCTCAGTGTATTTCTCCTAATCTTCTCGACCACATCCACATCCACCCCACAGCGTTCCTTCACTTCTTCATTCGTCAACCTGTCCCTCCACGTCACTCCACATGCTCCTCTCAAGTAACTCATTTCCACTGCTCTCACTCTTGACTTGTTCCCCTCTTGCAAGGTCCATGCCTCGCTTCCATACGTCAGGGTAGGGATCACAATACTATCATGCAGTGACTTCTTAACTTCCATACTCACCTCCCTATTTCTCATCACTGCTTTCAGTGTACCAACAACCTTCCTTCCCTGCTGTACCCTTTCACGCACTTCATCCCCCAAAGTTCCATCCCTACTCATCACACTACCCAAGTACTTGAATGCACTCACATTCTCCATATCCTCACCATCCAACCTCACTGCACACTCTGTGACTTCATTCCTCTCAAACACCAAAACTTTACTTTTGTTTACATTAACTTTCAGATTCCTCCTCCTACACACTGTCCCAAATTCATTCACCAAACCTTGCAACTCCCATTCATCTTCACTCAACAGTACTGTATCATCAGCAAACAACAACACCGGAAGCTTCCAAATCTCACCCTCATTCATTAGAGCCACCCCCACATCCACTGCCCTACCCTGCACCTCCTTTACAACCCCATCCATGTATATATTAAACAGCCATGGAGACATCACACAACCCTGTTTCAGTCCCACATTGAGATCAAAGAACTCACTCAGCTCACCATCCACTCGCACCGCAGCCCTAGCTCCCTCGTACATGCTCTTCACAGCACTCAAGAATTTCCCCTCCACTCCATATATTCTTAATACCTTCCACATACCTTGCCTATCTATTTTGTCATAAGCTTTCTCCAAGTCCATGAAGGCAGCATACACTTTCTTTCCCTTCTCTAGATACTTCTCCACTAAACATCTTAGAACAAATATCTGATCTACACACTCTTTTCCCTTCCTAAATCCCCCTTGTTCTTCTCCAACTAGCTCCTCTGTCAAATGCCTAACCCTATCAATGAGTATTCTACCATATATTTTACCAGTCACACTAAGTAGGCAAATACCCCTATGGTTACCACATACTTCTCTCTCCCCTTTTCCTTTGTATAAAGGAACAATTATACCTGATTTCCAGTCCTCTGGAACCCTTCCCTCTTCCCAAGCCAATCTACACAACTTCCATATATACTCCACAACAATCTCACCCCCATACCTAAGCATTTCACCACACACTCCATCAATTCTTGGGGCCTTTCCCAACTTAATCTTCTTCATCGCTTCCACTACTTCCTCCCTACTGATCTCTTCCTCCCTCCTCTCATCTCTTCTTCTCCCAGCCATTCCCCAACCACTTATACTCGCACTGCTCTCACTCTCTACATTCAACAAATCCTCAAAGTGCTCCTTCCATCTCCTCAGTTTCTCTCTCTTCTCCACCAACAATATATTATTCCCATCTTTCACTCCCCTACTATTTCCCCTTTCACACTGCCTTACTTTTTTTACCTCCTTCCAAAACAATTTCTTACTCTCCCTCCATTTCACACTCAGATTCCTCCACTTTCTTTTTACTCTCCTTCACCAGTCTCTTAACCTCCCTTCTCCTGCTCACATATACCTCTCTCTTCTCTCTCTCACCTTCTCCCCTACCTCTACTCGCTAACCATTCACTATATGCCTTCTTCTTTTGTTCCACAGCTCGTTTCACCTCATCATTCCACCATGCTGTCCCTTGCACACCCTTGCATCTCCTCCTCACTCCACAAACCGCCTCACACGCTGCGCCTATCTCTTCCGTGAATATCTTACATACGTCTTCCACCCCTTCCATCTGCTCTAGCTCATACCTTCCCAATCTTTCTTCCACTATGCTCTTATACTCTGTCATTTTCTTACTATCTTGCAATAATGATAATAATAATAATAATAATAATAATAATAATAATAATGATAATGATAATAATAATAATGATATTAATGATAATAATAATAATTATTATTATTATTATTATTATTATTATTATTATCATTATTATAATAATGTTAATAATAATAATAATTATTATTATTGTTATTATTATTATAACTTATTTCAAAATATTGATATTTTAAAGGTTATTCGGCCTAGAACCTTCAAACTTGATCAAATTAATCGGGCAGCTGTCTGCTTCTTTTGGCCAAATATGGTGGGACTCTGTCAGCCGGATCAGCTGATTATTCTTTGAGACACCCTGGCGTCAAAAACTGGGACTTTTCCGGATATTCCAGATGTCACCCAGTTTTCCATAAAGATTAAAACTAGAACCACCAAACCTGGTGAGTTTATAGACTGTGATGACCTAAGATGACATGCAAAAGATCATTAAGACCTTAATCTCAAGGCTCCTATGTAGCTCGGCTTCTAGTGGGCAATGGCTGTGGGAAGTTTTTCTTTATCAAAATTGTACTTGTACGATTTTACGGTGTTCTAGATATTCTTCTTTTTATTATAATTATTATTGTTATTCTTATTACCATTATTACTTTTATTATTGTTTGCGTATTTTTTATGTAGACATTGACTATACATATAACGTACAAAAAACAAAACAAAGGACATCTGTGACAGCGGTACAAAACCACCTATATTCACCACCCCGAAACATCCCGAAACGTATCTCGACTACCTGGGTACATCTCCCAGACAAACCCCAGACATACCCAAGAGAACACCACTGGAACCTGAGGCACACACCAGACATAGCTTTGTGGGTGAACCAACAACAACAACAACAACAACGATAGAAGTGATTTTATGATGCTCATAAAATTCTATTGTTGCCAGCTTTCATTCTTACAGAGGATAAAATGACTCTGTCAGCGAGTGACGTGGTTAGGGAAACACACACACACACACACACACACACACACACACACACACAAATTTGTTACATGAAGAAAAATATACGAAGAGGTGGTAGGGAGCCTGTTAGACTGTCGTGAATGTAAAACGGCCTGTTTTTGCTCATTTAGGAGGCTCCCTAGCACCTTTGCCTGAATATAGACATCAATGCACACACAAAAAAAGGCAACTGCCGAAGAAGTGGTGCCAAGGAGTCTCCCAAACCCACAAGAAATCGACCAGGTGCACAGAAAGAGTGTGTACAGATGGCGTTCACAGAGAGAGGATGCACGCTTAGGAAAACAAACAAAATGCCGGTACCTAGAAAAGCGACAGCGTACAATTCTGGCAATAATTTTTCATGTGGTGCAAAACATTTACTTGTATCAAATTATACTCGTGTTTATTTGATCTGGTTACAATGTATTGGCTTTCTAACAATAGCCAACAACTGTGTTCTTCAAATATGTGTTTGTTGGATTGTCTCAAATGCACTGAGATTAATACTATTCTGGCCAATTACAATAAAAGAGATATTTTAGGGAAAGGGAGAGGTAAAAAGCAAGAAAGTTCACACACACTTAAGAGGCAGGGAAGGAGGAAAGATTACAGGAAGATTTGGCCATAGAAGCAACTTTCATCCAATTTTATTAAACACCGTTTAACCGAGAATTATCAGTACAGCAGAGTGGTATGGTCAGAAATACAGTATGATCAAATTTAAGTGAGTTATCACGAGGATATGTGAGGTTATAAAAAATGTTTATTTACCATTTATTTCCCTGGATGCTTTATGCATATATTATACAATATTTAAACACTGTTTCGAATAATCCTTTGGAGCGAGTTTTCTTGAGGAAGATGTTTTATTACAAAATTATGTACTGTATATATTCCACTGCCCAAAACCAAGGCTTTAAACCCTCTAATGGTGATGCTAATGTCATGCGATTTTATTCAGTTGCGAGGGGATTATGAGCCTTAACGCTAATACTTGTACCAAGAATCCTCTAATGGCAGAGACAAAGGAGTACAAAGGAAAGTGAACACGAACAGACCTACAGTAATGGTCCTTTCGAGGCTGTTACCCAAGACTGTGACTATGATTTCTGATTCCATGAGGCGAAGAACAAAAAAGCATGAGAGCTCTCCCCCGCCAGTCAAACCCTCCAACCGAAGCCGGCAAGAAAAAATGAGGACCACCATGCAGCATAGAAAAACTGACATGGAAATTTCATAGGGAAAAGAAGTATTATTAGAGGTATATGGTTACAGTTTATCCGCAGCTGTACTCTCCATGATCTGAAAGAGTGGAAAATCTGTTAGTTATTTTTGTTTTATTACTGAGCCATGAATGAATTTAGCTGGGGGACAGAAGTTAAAGGTATAGCCAAGTGACTTCTAAATGTACGTACTGTAATGCATTCTATCACGCTCCTTGGCAATTTGCTTCATAACCTTATATTTGATGCAAGAAGTGTGTACAAAAAAATCAAAGAGCTATTCTTTTCCCACACACCTATGGGGCATAGTGGCACTGTGAAACGAGCAAAAAACACTATGGGGAGCCACATGAACAGGGTAATGACTCATCCGTATGACAGTGAGTAATGAAAAGTCGAATAAACCCAGGCAGTGTTACAATCACTGTTCCAGTCAGTGTTCCCAGTGCTACCCAGCGAGTCCAAGGTCACTGCCAGTTGTGCGCACTCGCAAACAGCCCGCCAAAACGTGAAAAGCCAGTCATCTTCAACTTATCCTTACTCATCGACGGGACCACCTGGAGACCTGGGGATACTTTCATTTGAGAGAGAAAGAGTTGGTGTCTTATGTATCTTTTTTTTTTCTCTCTCTCTAGCTATTATAGTTTGGCGGATATTAGGGTTTGAAGTAACGGTATTTTTTCCAAAATCACTGAAATCTCCCACAGAGTGTAGTGGGAAACATTGGAAAACCCCCAGCGTATGGGAGTTAATACCTCTTAATCGGCGATTAAAGTTTTCCTAACGTTATAATTCTTAATATCCTCTTTTACACATGCCAAATACGTATATATGCATATATGTATGTATGTATGTATGTACTAGAATAATACCTAATTTTTGTGCTTCAGAATTAAGGTGTAATACACAAATTAAATTGCTGAAGAAGAAATCCCATGAAATCTTCTATACCAGTGTGAATACAGTGCATTAACTCCCTGGAATAAAGGATGGGATGCCAGATCTAAACTGAATAAAGCTATCAGACAAGATAGAAAAACAATTAAATGGTTGAACTAAAAAAATTGCAGAAAGTACCATGGGGGAGGAGGGTTCGAACCTGCATCCCACAATTCATTTGTGGGTGCACTACCAGTCATGTTAAAAAGTGGCCCTGATCGGTGGAAGTAGAGTTGTTGGCCTATAATACTCTTGGCGTATAAATACCCTTCATACAGCTTAAGTTGTGCATATAGTTTCATCTTCGCTACCACGATAAACGTTTTGACCGGCAATGATGAACTTCATATTATAATTTCAGCTTATGACAGCCAGTTCATTCAGGGCATAGAAATTCATCATAGCCAGTGAGTTACCCTTACAGTATAGTGTTGCATTGTTTGGCTATATTCATGCCATTTCGAGATGACTTTATATAATTCAAAAATAACCATTAAATATCACCCAGGTTGAGTAGAACAGCCTCATGGCAGCAAGGATTAAATTAAGATATCGACGTAGCGAATGGGTTAATATGACTAGAAATGAAAACCAGTTCATTGTCTGAACAGTGAGCAACATCCCTCAGGTGATGGAAAACTTTTTTCGTCTACAGATAGGACTAATTCATTCCAGGGGAAGTAATATTTATGGATCTTAACCAGCTTTTGAGATCAGGAAGTCATCCTAACAGTTCATTATTATCGCCAATCATTTAATCCGCCCTCACGAAGCGAGGTTGGGTGTTACGTTTTGTCCGACTCGCGTGCGTGTGTGTGTGTGTGTGTGTGTGTGTGTGTGTGTGTGTGTGTGTGTGTGTGTGTGTGTGTGTGTGTGTGTGTGTGTGGTGTGGTGTGCGTGTGTTTGTTGGGGGGAGAGGGTACCTTAGTGCTGGCAAATTGCACACATAATAAAAAGGTATTGATCAGCAGGGGTTTGTGATGTCTCAGTATGATTAATCCATTTTCGTGCAATTTTTATCAGCACTGACTAGGGCAAGCTGGTAGGCGACAATGGCCAGCTCTTAGCGGACCAAGCTTTGCCAGCAACCGGAAGTGAGTTTCTACACTAAAAGTAATCTCTATATGGAGGTATTCCAGTGCAACGTTCCACCCAAGAATCATGACCTTGGCTCAATAATCTTTGGAACCTTAGCATTTCGCGTGAGCGAGGTCGTAATTTTAGAGCTGTTCATATTTTCTACAATTGATGACCTTTGACCCTTGACCTGGCAGATACAGGTCATGCACGTACAAATCACACTTGTAGTACTCACTGACGTCTATGAGCCTGCCAAGTTTCACTCGACTCCACCCACCCACTTTGGAGCTAGGGAACATGAAATTCGGGAAAATGCCCCCTGGAGGTACAACCTCTAGGTGGTGCTGCCAGCAACTAGAGGTGAGTTTTGGCACTAAATGCCACATTTTTATGGAAGTACTCCAGCGCTACATTCCACGCAGTGATCATATCCCTGGCTTAATGGTCTTTGGAGCCTTAAGAGTGCCTCACACGGTGCTTATTTATACTCTATTCGCTGGCTTTCATTGTATTCACTTGTGCATTCGCTTACACAAGCTTTTAAAGTGAGTAGCGTTTTTCATTGCTAGCGAACGATAGGTCAAAATGCTGGGCGAGCTGATAAAGCTAAACATGTTCAACTTTGTAGCAAATTAGCTGGCTGATTTTACCAGCTGAGGGCTCCAGAGAATGAAACTGTGGGGTGGATTTGAATTATCTGCCTTCTGCACACGAGCAAGACAGCAGTAGTTGTATTTAGCATAGCAGTGTGCCGCGTGAGTTGATGTCTTGCATTTGTTGCCCCTTTTATTCTGTCTTTTGGATTGTTTAGCTGAAAGTTTGTGTTGACTTCTCTTTCTTCACCTGGAAGAATGACACCCAAGCAGCGTCATTTACAAAGTGGTGAAATTGATGTATTCCTTGATTTATTGCAAAATTATCCCATCATCTGGAATAGAAGACTGAAAGACTACCCCAACAAGCCACTGAGGGATGTGCAGATTGGATTCCTGGCTGTGGAATTTTCTTCCAAAACACCAGCAAATAAATTGATTTTATCACCACTGTGTGAGGGCTCTATTAGCTGACGAAGTCTGAACTCGCCAATTCAGTGCTGATGGGCAGAATGCTCAGGGGTACAAATGCCAGTGAACAGTGAATAAAATAAGCACCATGTGAGGCACCCTTTAGCATTTCGCACGAGCATAGTCATGATTTTAGTTATTTTCAACGTTTTCGCATTTGATGATCTTTGACCCATGGCCTGGCCAATGTAGCACTTAGGTATACACTAGAAAGTTGTAGCATTAATCAATGTCTATACACATGCAAACATTCATTCAATTCCATGTAGCCGCTGGGGAACTAGAGGGGCATTTTTGAAAACTTGTACTGGTTGCTTGGGACTCTAAGGCCAGTCTTTGGAGGTTAGCCACTCGAAAACTTGAAGAGAGAAGGAAAAAATGGATGGCAAACTTGTGATAGGAAATGACCTCAAGATTACGCTTAAAGATGTCAGAGCTTTCTATGCCCATTAGTAATGCTTCTACAGCTCAGAACGTGAAAATTACCGGTACAAAAAAAGTTTTTTTTTTTTTTTTTTTTTTTTTTTTTTTTTTTTTTTTTTTTGGTCGTTGCTAGTCAATGAGTAGTTGCCTAGCAATCAAATCCATCTGGACACATCTAGATCATATGCTGGTAATTGAATCTAGGTTTGGTTGGAATCAGCTAATTCTGAAGGGTAGAAGCGCCTGCCACAATTAAACAAGAAAGAATATAAGCAAGAAAAACAAGCCAGTAGGTGACAATGGCCAGCTCTAAGTGGATCAAGCTCTGTCAGCGAAAAGAAGAGAGTATCGACACTAAAAGTAATTTCTATATGAAGGTACTCCAGTGCATCATTCCACCCAAGAATCATGGCCCTGGCTTAATAATCTTTGGAGCCTTAGAATTTCGCGCAAGCGAGGTCGTAATTTTATTATTTTCATATTTTCTGCACTTGATGACCTTTGTCCCCTGATCTGGTGGATATATGTCATTCATGTACGAAGCATACTTGTAGTATTCATTAATGTCTATAAGCACACAAAGTTTCAATTGATTCCATCCACCCACTTTGGACCTAAAGAATTTGAAATTCGCTGAATGGCCCACCAGAGGTACAACTTCTAGGTGGTGCTGCAAGCAACTGGAAGTGGGTTTTGACAATAAATGCCACAGTTTTATAGAGGTACCCCAGTAGAATATCCCACCCAAAAATCATGGACCTGGCTTAATAATCTTCGGAACCTTAGCATTTCGCACGAGCATACTTGTGATTTTAGCTCTTTTCACCGTTTTTGCATCTGATGACGTTTGACTCTTAACCTAGCCAATGTTGCACACAAGTCTACAATAGAAAGTTGTAGTACTAGTCATTGTCTATAAGCATGAAAACTTTTATTCAATTCTATCAAGTCGATGGGGTACTAGGGGTTTTTGAAAACCGGTACTGGTTGCTAGGGATGCTGAGGCCAATCTTCGAAGGGTAGCCACTCAGAAACTAGAGGAGATAAGGGAAAAATGGATGGAACACTTCCGACAGGGAAAGACCTCAAGATTACGTCTAAAGAAGTCAGAGCTTTATATGCCCAATAGTAATGCTTCTTTAGCTCAAACCTGAAAAGTACGAAAAAAAGCGTTTATTTATTCATTTATTTATTTATTTTTGGCCGATGCTTGGCAGCGAGTAATTGCCCAGCAACCCTTAGGCTAGTCTTTGTGACCAGGCTTGGTAGGAATCGATTAATTCTGAAAGGCGGAAGTGCCTGCCACAATTAACGAAGAAAGAAAGAACATAAGAAAGAAAACGTGACTAACAACAATGGCAGTATGGAGCTGGCCAAAAGAAAACTCGACTACCAATAACGACAACGTGGAGCTGGCTATAATTTCAAAAGGAAGCTGTACTGCATCCTTTAGAAAGCAAGTCGTACCGGAGTGGGGCAGATTCATCATGAACTGTGAAAGTCTGTGGTTTCAAAGTGTTTGGGAAATAGTGTGCATCAATAATTTTTTGATCAAGTAGAAAAAGAGAGGCAGATGTACAGACAAAAGGAAGAGTACAATACACAGAAAAGAGAGCCAAAGGTACAATAAAAGACAGTGGCGGTTATACAGAAAAGAGTGAGAGGTGCTTAAAAAAGTGATAGGTACAAGGAAGGAAGAACAGGAGGAATACAGAAATAACAGTGACAGGTACACAGAAAACAGGGCGATAGATACAAAAAGAAAGTGTCTGGTACACAGAAAGTGCGTAACAGATATAGGGAGCGAGCAGAATATATGTTGAAAAGAAAACGACAGAGTGCACAGAAAAGATACTAGAGTAGTGTATAGAAAATAATAGGATAGTGCAAAGAAAAGTGTGAAGTAGCATATAAAAATGAGTGGCTGGTATACAGAAAAGAGCTAAGCATTTACACAGAAAGAATGACAGGCACACAGAAAAGAGAGTGGTAGGTGCACAGCAAAGAGTGGAACAGAGTTAAAAAGAAGGAGAGAAGAAAGGAGTATAAAGGAGTACAAAGGAAAGCAAACAACAAAAGACTTAGTCGTACATTTGAGGCTGTTTGTTCGAGATAATACCATTGTAATATAAATGTATGAGTTGAAGATAAGGGTAGGAAATCGAGAAAGAACGTTGGAAAATGGCAGGTATACAGAAAAGAGATTGGTGGGTACAAAGAAATGAGTCTCAGGTCATAGAAAAAAGAACGGTAGGTACAGAGAAGAGAAAATTGGTGGAATAGTGGAGAGAGAGAGAGAGAGAGAGAGAGAGAGAGAGAGAGAAATGGCAGCTACACTGAGAAGCGAGTGGGATAGTGCACAGAAAAAGTTACATGTGCACGGAAGAGGGAGTAGAACTGTACACAGAAAACATAGTGACTAGTTCATAGAAAAGAGTGTGACAGGGTGTACGAGTGTCAGGATGCATAGAGAGTGACAGAGTGACAGGGTGAATAAGAAGTGACAGGAGGGATGCAAGAGAGAGACAGAGTTCACATGCAGAGAGGGACGAAGGAAGTGACAGAGTTTGCAAAGAGAGAGGGAGGCGACAGGGTTTATAGAAGGTGAAGAAGGGGAGAGTGGCAGGGTGCACTGGGAAGTATGGATGGAGGGGCGATGGAGGGACGTTCGAGCACACTGAGAGGAAGAGGTGAGTGTCAGGGTGCAAAGGGAGGGAGAGAGGAGTGGCAGAAGGCACAGAGGGGGTATAGAAGAAGTCGCGGCAGGGTGCACAGGGAGGGAAGGGTATCCAGGTATTGTATGTAAGGAGCTAGAGGAGGATGGCAGGGAGCACGGACAGAGAGATGCAGCAAGGTACGCAGGAAGGTATTAAAGGATGGTAGGATGCACAGGCAGGGAGGACTGACACGGTGCACGGGTAGGGAAGGTGGACGGCAGGATGTACAAGGAAGTAGGAGCGGCAAAGTTGGAAAAAAAGGAAGGAGTGTCATGATGCAAAGGGGCACAGGGGTGAGGGAGCAAACAGGGAGAGATGGGAGACAGGTGCACAGTAAGGGAAAGTGCATAAGGAGGAGAAGGAGGTAGAGTGTACACGGAGGGAGGGAGGGTTGAGAGGGTGCACAGAAAGGAAAGGAGGGAGTGAGAGAAGAGATGATGCACAGGGAAAAGGGGAAAGAGAGAAGGAAGAAAGGTGCACAAGGAGGAAGGGACGAGAAGAGGGAGGGTGAAAATGGCGAGGACTACAGTAATGGTGTTCAAATAACGTGATCATGTGAGGGGTGTCATTATGCAGGTCGGTGCGCACATTACACCTGTGAGGCACCATTAGGCTTGTCTCCACCTCTCCCCCCCATCCCCTCTGTTCAGCTTGCTGTGTACCCTGCCTATGCTGCCTTTTGTCTCTGTGTGCACCCTGGCTCTGTGAACCCTGGTTTGTGTGCACCTTGTCCCTATGTGCACCTTGTTCCTGTGTGCACCATGACTTTTGTGCCCCCTGACTCTATATCCACTCTGATTCTGCTCGCACCCTGTCTCTATGTGCACCCTTCCTGTGTGTACTTTGTCTGTGTGTACCCTGCCTTTGCGCACATTCTCTCTGTGTGTGTAATGTTTCTGTATGCACCCTGTCTCTGTGTGCCTTCTGCTACTGTGTGCATCCTGTGTTTCTGTGAGTTTTGTCTGTGTGCACTTTGTCTTTATGTGACTGTCTCTCTGTTCATTCTCTCTGTCTTTATTTACCCTATCTGTGTGCGTCCTCATATGGTGTGTACACAGACTCTATGTGCATCCTGCCTCTGTGCAAACCCGTTCTCTGTTTGTACCCGATTCCTGTGTGCATCCTGGCTGTATGTGCACTCTTTCTCTCTGTCCTTCCTCACTTACATCTAAACCTTTTGTGCGCATCATGGTCTGTATTCAACCTGTGCACAGCTGTCTTTGTGTACTTCCAGTCTCTTTAGGTGCACCTGGTATCTGTGTACAATAATCAGTGGAAATTCTGCGTTTCTGTATATCTGATTCTGTGTCTAAGCTATCTGCAAATATTTGCCTATGTATACGCAGTGTCAGTGTTCTGGCTATCCATGTACATGAGTCCTTGTGTACACCCAGAATGTACTTGCGTCTGATTCTGTGTAAAAATCCTACTTTCGTACATATGTCTTTTCATACATCTAATTTATGTGTGTAATGGGTTTTGTGGCCAAACTATCTGACGACATCTGTCATTATGTGTGTATAGGATTATCTGTACAATCTATCTGTGTATACATCACCATCAATCCTTACGTGTACATCTAATATCATTGCATGTACTTCTCTGTATGCACTGTAGGAGGATGTAGAGTTGCGGGCAGTAGATTCGGTCTACATTTTGCTCAATGGATTACGAAATTCTACCCATATATTCAGAAAAGTTCTTTGGGCTTCAAAGATTGCATTACTATTTCGAAAGCCATTGCTCACTCTCTCGTTATTTATCACTGCGAGTGTCATCGATATTAATGCCCGCAACTGTGCATGTTGTATATATGTGCACCCTGACGGTGCATAGTAATCTGTCCACCATCTCTAGGAGTTTTGCTTTTGGATGCATCTTGTATCATTGCTAAAACTGAGTGATTTAATTCAGTTTATGGGAGATCTGTTGTGGTGCAGGGGATAGATATACACTGTAACGTGTTTGACTCCTGTATGATGTTTCTTTTTTACTGTTTCTAAAGTTTATTCACCTCCAGTTAGGGTGACCTCATTTAGTAAAGAGGTTGAATGAGAGAATTTCTACCAAAAGTGAATCTATTTGGTTGTTTCCTGTACACAAAAAAACATTTTTAAATTGCAAAAACTGCATTTCACCGCGGTTCCCAAATAAAGTGACAGGAAAAAAAATGTAATAATAATCTTGCCCACTGAGTTCCCTCGTCACTTTACCAAGCGGTCGTGGAAAACGGAATAAAAATGAAGTCCAAAAATCCGACCCAAAAAGGACGTGAGCTCAACAAATATTTTCGGCGTTGTCAGGACGGGCCATACATTTCTCATCCCGCAGTGCCTCACCTCGAACCACCCGCCGGCCCTAACTCCCCTACCTCTTCCCTTCCTGGCCTTTCCCCTCCAGTGCCTAATTCTCTCCCTATTCTGCCCTCGATTCCCTTCCTCCCACCTTCTCTCTCTCTCTCTCTCTCTCTCTCTCTCTCTCTCTCTCTCTCTCTCTCTCCTTTCTTCACTGAAGTCCACCTCACTGCTTCCCTTCCCGTCCGTCACTTTTTTCTCTCATGCCCATCCTTCTAAGTCATATTCTGTCAACTTTTCTCCTTCTTGGTCCCATCTCGTGCCTGATTTCACCTTCACTTTCCACTTACTGCCTCCCGTCGCATTACATTCTCTTCCTTCTGCCATCTTTCCTATTTTCCTTCCATCTACCCTTTGCTCCCATACCCGTCTGAGTGCTTACCTCTCTTCAATCTTCAGCAAACAATTCCTCCATTCTCCTAGATATGCCACCCAACCCTTTGTACTGAGGATGTGCATTATAGAATCTTCTACAACTCCTCCCCTTACCATTCTTGTTCATCCCATTCCTTGCATTTTCACTCGTCATCATTTCTAACACATTCCTTGTCTTCCTCCTCCTCCTCCTCCTCTACCTCCTCCTCTTCACTGATACTCTCCTGTCTGACTTTCTTTCCTTCTTCCTTCACCTGTTCACTTCGTTGACGTGAATTTTACCCTTGCAATCATAAACTAAATTATTCAGCCTAGGGGATACTTCTGGTAGTGAAGTGAATCAAACATCGTTTCCATTTACCCTTTCAGCATTTACTTTTTCCAGCAGTGTCCCACTTACTGTGAAGTCCAAGGGCGAACTGGGGTAGTGAATGAGTTAACAATGTTTCCTGCCTCATTATCACCCGCATTTAGAAGGCGGAGCGATGATGTTTTTGCCCGTCTGTGTGTGTGTGTGTGTGTGTGTGTGTGTGTGTGTGTGTGTGTGTGTGTGTGTGTGTGTGTGTGTGTGTGTTCCCACTATATCTCATGAACGGATTGAGCTATCAACATGGAACCTTCAGGGTATCAAGATATGGCCAAAATCTTGGCCGAGTTCGAAAATGGGCACTCGGAGTTAAGGTCAAGGACACCAAAATTCAAAGGTCAACTAGCTTTTATCGCCCGCCTTTAGCACCATTATATCTCATGAACGGCTTGAACTATCAACATGAAACCTTCAGGGTATAAAGATATGGCCAAAAATCTTGGACTTGGCCAAGAGCATTTTCTGGCGCACAATTAGGATTTTGCTCCCGAATGCTTTTCTTTCATTTACTTCGCTTGTCCCTCTTCCCTGTGTTTTTCTCTTTTATCTCACTTAACTTTCAGTGATTTCCTGTTTCCATCATTCTTTTTCTTTCTTTTTACATAACTTTTCCCTCCTTGCCGATCCAGTCAGTTCTTCCAACCCTGCAGTTCTTTATAATTTGTTCAGGGCATTGGTTATCCTATCTGCCTTACTTATTCCTGCCTGTCTTTTCCATCCGCTCATCACAACTCTTTCTTCTAGTGCAGCATCTTCTATCCTTAAACTTCCGTCTTCCCTCAGTATCCATCTTCTTGTTTTCTCTTCCTTCTCTCTGTTCTACATTTTCTCTTCTTGCCTCTTCTTCCGTTCTGGCATCCTATTTCCCATGTAAGTTATTGTCTCTTTCTCTTCGCTTTAATGATAAAAGCTTGAACTTCTGTGAAACTTGCGTCTAAATATCATTAACGAACCACCTAGCAATTTCCAAAAATTCTCTCTCTCTCTCTCTCTCTCTCTCTCTCTCTCTCTCTCTCTCTCTCTCTCTCTCTCTCTCTCTCTCTCTCTCTCTGCGATGTTCTTCTCTCCTATCCTGTCTTGTTTTAAAACTTCTGTAATCGCAGGGTAAGTCTTTGTATTAAAGCGTGACCATTTAGAGAGGACTGTAAGGTGCATGTGGTAACTATCGTTGGTTGTCTGTCTGTCTGTTTGTCTATCTTTCTCATGTGCTTTCCATTTATGACGCGGGCGTGTGTGTGTGTGTGTGTGTGTGTGTGTGTGTGTGTGTGGGTGTGTGTGTGTGTGTGTGTGTGTGGGTGTGCGCTGCTCAGCGTCCCTCCTGTCCTGGCTCACACCTCGCTATAAGAGTTGTGACCCTCCTGGCCTCTCCTCGCCTCAGCCACCCTCTTAGCCGCACACCCTTATCTCGCTAGCCACTCCTCCACACTTCCCTTCCTTCTTACCCTCCCTCCTTCCTTCGTCTTCTTTTAACAAAGTTTTAGCGCTTGCCAGTTCTTCTTCTTCTTCATCTTTTGCCCTTTTATTCCTTGTTTCGTTCCCTCCCTTTCTCTCTCTTTATAAGAACTTTTGGTGTTTGGATCCCTTTCTCCTCCTTTCTTTCTTTCTTCTTCTTCTTCATTCCTCAGTCTGATGACGTACTTTTTGGTACCCTGCAGTAACCCTGTCACTACAAGACGTCTCCCTTACGTTCAGTAAAGTCGTTTGGTGTTGGCAGGTTATATACAAAATAAAACGCACCTATATGGGTCTATTTCTTTGAGTATTGAACAAAATAATCTCATCAAAGACTCGCAGCATGGATTCCAGAACAAGCGACAATGTTTAACCAAGCTCCTTGATTTATTCGATGACGTATTGATATGTTCGATAAAACTAAACCAGTGGATGAAATATATCTTGATTTTCAGAAAACATTCGATAAAGTTTCCCGTATTCGATTTCTTCAGAAACTTAGCATCTATTGTATCAGTGGCAGTTTATTAAGATGGACTGAAAGCTGTTTTGTGGAAGAGAAACAAAGAGTTGTAATTAACGGGAAAGAGTCAGACTAGATGAATGTTACAACAGGAGTGCCACAAGGTTCCGTTTTGGTTTTATGCTGTTTCTAATCGATACCGATGATGCAGGTGAAGAATTATGTTGTAAAATAGCCAAATCAGCTGACTGTATGGAGATCGGTAACAAAGCAGAGACCTCTGAACAAAGACTGATGATTCAAAGAGATCTTTTAATATTCTGTTCAGTCTGGCTTATACACGTTACAGGATTTTAATACTGACAAGTGCACATTCCTCAATCCTGGGAGTAAAAATGAAAAATAGTAGCTATACTATGTATAAAGATCAGCTCTTGAACGTAAATTAATAAAAATATTTAGGAATAATTATAAGAAACGATTTTGAATCATGTAGACAGTGCTCGGAAGCAATAAAGAAGGATAACAAACTATTATTATTTATGGACAAAACATTCACATTCAAATTGATGGATATTGTCTTTACCTTGTATTGTTTCCTATAGTCGCAGTGCACAACTCTGAGGTTGTCAGTATCATACCTTGGCAACCTACCTGTAAACAGTGCATCCAGTTTCGTATCATATTATACACGGATCATATTGTTATACACCAATACATTATACACGAATATTATTATACGCGAACATATTATACACGAATCACACGTGTATCATATTATACACGAAATCAGACGCACTGTTGACGGGTAGGTTGCCAGAGTATGATAATGACAAAACCAGAGTCGTGCACTGCGACTACTGCACGTGTGCATTTTGAGTACTGTATACAGTTTTGGTCACCATATTACAAGAAAGATATTGAAAAATTAAGGAGAGTACTTTTGAAAGCGACAAAAATGATGCCTAGGTTATGAAACAAACCATATGAGGAACACTTAGAAGAACTAAAGCTATTTTACAAGGAGATATGACTCTGGCATATAACATTTTTAAAGGAAATGACAATATGGTGATTGGTATGTAGCAGTGCTTCACAACAGACCGGTTGTTTTACAGTACAGGCAATGATTATAATATTATTGGCAAAAGTTTCCAGTCCAAGGAAGTAAAGGACTTTTTCTTCAACAGAGCTATCAGTACATGGAGCCAATTGTCTAGGCATGCACTAAGCTGCAATACAGCAGAAACATTTGAAAGTTGGTTGGATAAAATTTTGCCTTCGAGTCCCCAGTTAAACTCATTCATGGCTGAATGACAAAAAATGTAAATAAAACTAAATGATTTCACTCTCTTTTCAAATCACGGGGACTGCAGCAGCAGTGCATTATGATTACTGGATAGTATTACTTTTCCCTTGCAGATAAGATAATGTTGAACAATTTTTTTTTTTCTGTTTCCTATTAAAATTCCATGACATTTTTCTGTGCTACATGGAAAATCCTTCTTACTTTTTCCTGCTAGTGTATTATGAAATCGCGAGGGCCATGAAATCATAAGTGCAGCATAAAGGAGCGATGCAAGCGACATCTATCGGCACGGGGGGTAAACACAGGTGTAATATATTTAATAATAAAGCATCTTTGATTCATTTCGAAGAAAATTATTAATAATTATGAATAATTATTAATTATGAAATCACAAGGGCATGCAATCGTGAGGGCAGAATAAAGGAGCAACACAAAGCGACACCTATCAGCACGGAGGGTAAGCACAAGTGTAATATGTTTAATAATAAGGTGTTTTTAATTTATTTCGAAGAAAATTATTAAAAATTATGAATAATTATTAATTATTGTTAATTAGTCAATATTTAGTAGATTTTTATATGAAATATGTAATTTTAATAACAAATAAAAAAAAACAATGTAAAAAAATATTTAATACAATTCATGCATTTTTCGTAACAAATATTTTTTATTGGTTAAAATATAATTTATATTATTTTTAATAATAAAAATTTAATCACAATTAGACATTTCACCAGACCCTGCTTCAGAGGTTTGCCACCAGGTGGTCTAGTGTTGCCCAGTCTCAATTAAGCATTTTTGTGGGGTTTTAACGACCTGTGAATTTGTACCTACCACTAATTTAATAATAATGTTGCTATTTATAGCAATCTTTTTTTTCCTATTCAATCAACTTCATATACATACCTGTAAATAAATAATATGGCAGGCTATCAGAGAATCTTAGCCTGGGGACTAAAATAGTGTGTTGTCTATTTACATATATGTGAATAAATGGTGTGCTTTTAGTAAAAGGAGCTTACCTTCAGGATTTCTGTTGTGTGCGTTTTAGCATGCTTTAAGAAGTAAGCTGTTCCACTGAAAATAATGTACTTAACGATTGCTTAGTTGGGGAATCGCCATATTAATCTAAACAAACAGCAATGCGGTACAACACTATAACCATAGCAGAGTACGAGGAGTTGAAGTGTAAACTTACTAAACTGTGTAATGGAGAAAGGGAAACATTTAAAAGAATTCTTTATGTTAGACTTAGGCTACTAAGATGATCAAGACGTCCAACAGGTCCATATTGTTTTGAAGTCATATGTCAAGCAATGTAGCATTTCGAAAGGTGCTGCCAGATCTGCTGCTTCATATGTTTTTTTTTGTTTTTTTTTTTATACCAACGAATGCAAAATATTTCAATCACTGTTGTCTTGCCTTATGGATGGTTTTAGAAAAATTGCGTAGGTTTTGTCTCTATCTTATGCTTACAGAAAAGAGTAAACTGACAGAAGCTGTTTACAAAATGACACATTATATTATATATAATCTAAAGGCTCCCACACTAATTTCTTTGTAGCATATCATTCCAGTTGAGCTATTTGATGTGTAAAATATGTTTTAGGGTGTTTTACTTTGTCTCTAATTAAAAAGAAACAAAGCACTGGCTACTTTTTCATCACCTACCCCACAACAGAGCTAGGCGACAGAAGTGAACCTAGTGGCACATTTCACTCTCTCCAACATCAAACTGTGCCCTGTACCACAATATTTCCATCTCTGGTTGCTCTTGTCGTCCACCAATTTTGCTGTCCCAGTATCTAAAAGAGCTAGCCTGCAATCCTTATTTGTTGAAAATTTCAAATATTCAGTGCCCCACATAAAATGCTTTTTGTCCATCATCCATTTTCTATTCATCCAATGATATGTCTGGTAGTTGGCATATTTTCTCAAAGTTCTTGAATCAAATTCCAACAAAATAATATTATTTGCACCCATGTTTTCATCATTAAAACATTCTAAAATAAATGAATCAATTAAAATTACAAAAATATTGTGCAAAAGCATCATAAAACACTCTAATCCCCCTTGAATTTGAAAATTTAGCCCCCGTAAAAGTTTTGGTGTGCATGTCTGCATACCTCCTTCCTTTCTGGAAGGTGATAACAGGCTTTTTTTCTTCCTTTTTCGATTTCCCTCCCAACAATTGCAAACCCACTACTCTGTTTATATATATCACAATCTTTTAGTCAATTTTTAATTTTAAAAATATTTTACTGGCTTTGCACCATAGAAGATATTCTTATGAATGAAAAGACTTGTTCCGAAAAATCATTGGTGATTCCAAAGTGTAAAAAGAAGATAGCTTTTTATTACTGTCAGATGACTTGCTTTGATACACTAACATCCATCCATCCATCCATTGCCAGACGCCATGTATCCCAAACGGGGTGGCCAAGGGCTTAGAGTTGATTGTTTTACAGGGAGGGGCACTAATCCTCCACCAACCCCACTTGACACGTAGGGATGCCAACAGCATCTGGTGTTCCCAGGCGGTCACCCATCCAAGTACTAACCAGACCCAACGTTGCTTAACTTCGCTGATCGGACGGGAAGCGGTGTACTCAACGTGGCATGGCCGTTGGCTATACACTAACAACATTATTTAAAAAAAAAAAAAAAAAAAACTTGTATTTTTGAAATAAAATTACTAAATTTTATCAATTTATCAAAATTTCAAGTAAAAAAATCTCCTTTTTCATTGAAATTAAAAAAAAAAAATTATTAAAAACAATTTATTTGATTGCCAAATTTTTTGCAATTATTAGGAAGTTAAAAATTGTTAAGAACACTTATGGTGGGATGGAGATCAAAAATTTAATCCAATCGTGGACTGTTTGAAAAATTAGACTTATCCTAAAGATTTTGAATCTTCAGTAGGAAAGGCCTAAGGAAGAGCTATGTGGAATTGGCAAAGAACCTGTTCCAAATATGATATGAAAGGTGAAACTCTGGTCCAAGCTCAAAAACGAATCAAAAGAATTTGATACCAAAAATCTGGATCAAGAAATGAGGGAAGTTCTGAAGAAAGGAGAAGCAGAACAAGAAATCGCAAAAGTCCAAAATGATATAGCTCTTATGGGACAAAATGCAACTCAAGAAGCAGTTGCTAGAAGATTTTATTGGGATTCCATGACAAATGATGTGCCCTATTTTATCAAGAATTACCTTACCTGCCAACTCAATCAGCCATTCAAGGACAAGCCAGCTGTTCTCAGACCAGTTCCTCCTCCTCGCACAGCCTTCTCTATGTGGTCCATGGACTTGACTACCATAAAAAAAAAAAAAAAAAAAATGGCTTCATTCATATATTAGTCATTGTTGACTACGTGACTAAATGGGTTGATGCCATTCCACTGAAATGCAAAGAAGCCAAAGAAGTGTTGAAATGTTTTAAAAGATAAATTTGTTGTAGATTTTTTTAAAATAATAAAACAGAGGAAGGAAAAACAAATGAATAAAAGAATAATTCATACACAAGATTACTGGCGTCCTCCATTCATAAAATATCCATAACAGTTGGACTTCAACAGCTGCAGGTTGAAGTTTGGGGGGAAACAACTCAGGGGAAGCGAGTTCCAGGGAGATGCAGTTCGGGGAATAAAAGAATTTTGATTGGCAGAAATTCTGCAATAAGGCTGTGCGACACTCCAGTGATGAGCTCTACCAGATGCCCGTGTAGCACAAGGGAAGGCATGGGGAGGTGGCACAATGGATGCAACTTCGTTTGAGCATTTGCCATAAAAGTATCTGTAAAATAATGCAAGGGGGGCAACGTTCCTTCTTACTGGTACGGGAGGTAGTTTATTTATAAAGCAGGTTATTAATAATTCCAACAGCTTTGTTCTAAATTTTGTTTAGTTGTCTTAATGCAACCTCTCCACATCCATTCCACAAGGGTGAGCAATATTCAAGCTGAGGGCACACATGACTTGTAAATTATAGCTAACTGCTGGTCAGTGAAGAAGTTACTGACTCTGTACAATAATCCAAGTTTCTTTGAGGCGGTTTTAGCAATCATCTGGCAAGAGAGGTCAAGCTGAGTGCAATGTTAAATGAGACACCGAGAATTTCATTACTATTGGAGATGGGAATATTAGTAGCATAGAAGTTAATATACAAATCTGGCAATATCTGTCTATTAGTAAATTGTATATATATTTGGTTTTACTAGCATTAAATGAGACAAGGTTGTTTTGTCCCCATTCATTGATCGTAGATAAGTCTTGATTTATTGAGATGACTGTACTGAGTTGAGAGTTAGAGATATTAGACATTGTTGAGTCATCTGCATATGAATGGATGGGATTGTGGGTGACAGATAAGAGAACATTAATATGAACCAGGGGCAGGGTTGGCGCTAGGAATGATCTCTGTGGCCTGCCAGCATTAATTGAGTGGAAATTGGAATAAGCTGTACATTATCTACTTTTGCTCTTCTTTTTCTGTCACTGAGATATGAGGAAAACAGAGGAACAAAAGACGTTAGTCCATGGCAAAAGTTTGGACAGCAGGGAACAATGCCACACTCTGTCGAAAGCTTTAGAAATATCAAGGGCTACTGCATGAGTCTCTCCATGTTGGTCGATTGGTGGGTGGAATGAGTCATGAGACAGTATGTCAATGGTGGATCTTTCGTGGCGAAAACCATATTGTCTATCACTAATTAAGATGTTGGATTCAAGACGTTTAACTATGTGCTTATTAATTAAAATTTGAAATACTTTACCAAGAGAAGATGTAACAGCTATTTGCCTGTAATTAGAGGGGTCAGAAGAACTTCCTTTCTTTGGAATTGGGTGGATATTGGCTTCTTTTCATGAATTAGGGAATGAAGAAGTACTTATGTATAGTCAGAATAATTTAGTTAGAACAGAGGCAAATTCTGGGGAACACTTTTTCAAAACAATTGGAGATATTGCATCTGGGCCTGGAGCTTTGTTGGTTGGTAAATTGTCTAGGATGGATTTTTCGTATTTTGTCTGTATTTTAAGTGGAATAGTTTCGGGAGAGTCAAGTTCTAATACTGGGACGTTCTGGCTGACTTCCTCTACGGTAGAATTTCTGGCAAATGTACTGGCAAAGATATTCGCTTTCCCACGTGGGTCATTTGTAATGTTGTCATCTGAAGATTTTAGTGAGGGAATGGCTGATGACTTGTTAAAGTTATTATTGAAAGAACTGACAGCTGACCAGAATATGCTGTTGTCATTAGGGTTGTTAAGTAGTTTTGATGTTTGATTTTGAAGAAAGTTTAATTTAGCGAGGCTATCCTAAAGTTCTAATATCAGACAATGGAACTGAATTCTCCAAGAAGCAATTGGATGAATTTTGTAAGAAGCACAACATCGTACATAGAGAGACAAACAGCATACCATCCTCAAATCAATGGTTTGGTTGAAGTCACAAAGAAGGCTGTGAAACAAGGTCTAAGAAAGCTCTTGGCTGTCAAAAAAGAGCTGACTAAAAATTGCAAGATAGTGAGGATTGGACTGACGATTTGGACGATATGCTTTTCTCTCTGAGAACCAGAATAAGAAAAGCCACCAAATATTGAGCTTATGAACTGGTCTTTGGGCGCACTCCTAGACTGGCCAGTGATAATGAATTGAGCAGAAAGGCTCAAGGAAACAAGAATGATGAAAATAAAGAAGAAGAAGAAGAAAAAGAAGAAGAAGAAGATGATGATGATATGAAGAAAAAGGAGAATAAGAAGATGATGATGATGACGATGAAGAAAATAAAGAGGAGAAAGAGACAGAGAACGAGGAAAAGGGAAAAATGATAATGAAGAAGAAAAAGATAATAAAAATTGAAGAAGAAGAAGTAAATGAAGATGAGCAAGACAGTGAAAGTGAAAAAAGTGAAAGTGATGGTGAAAGCCAAATTAAAATGGATGAAATGAAGGAAAAATTGAAAAGTGTTGAAAAGGAAGCTAGAAAAAATATAAAAGAAGAGCAGAAACTGCTAAACAAATATTTTGATATCAGAAATGCCTCTCATATTCTGTTCAAAGTTGGTGACATATTTCTTGTTCAAAATTCTAGAAAAAGAACAAGACAAGGGTCAGTAATGGAGCCTAATTTTCAAAATAATTAGAATAAAAAGACAGTCCAGTGCCAAGGTGGAACCAGTGGATGAAAGAAACGAGTCAATTCGTGGACATGTGAGCTTTGCCAGATTTAAGCATTATGGAACTGTGAAAGAGAAAGAAGAAAATGAGGAAGAAAAAAAAAAAGAAAATAAATGTTCAAATTGAAAAGGAAGTTAAAAGTGGAGAAGAAAGTGAAAATGAAGAAAGTGAATGTAATGCAAATAAAAAAAAGAAAAAAAGATGAAAAAAAATATTTAAAAGAAACTAATATCGCAGAGAAAGTGAATTATAACTATATACTGCCAGCCAAAAAATTGGATGACTCAGTGTTGTAAATTTTTGAACATAAATGCTGGTCCTAATGATTCTAAGATTGGCAAAGCTCCTGTTGGCGAATTTGAGCGTCATAAAGGTCCAAAGAAGCAGAATATTCGCAGCATTATTGGTGATGGCAACTGGCTGTTTTGTGCTTTGTCTTTTGCTATGACTGGATGTCAAAAATCACTCAAACAAGTGCGAAAAGTAATTTCTGAATTTATGAAAAGAAATGACGATCCAAAATTGGTGGAAATGATGGACAACGCAGCACTGTGGAAGAATATTTGAATAAGAGCTAAATGCACCAACAAACGACTTGGGGCACTGATATGAAAATGCTGGCTTTTGCATGGATGGTCAACTGTGTGATTTGTTTGCGGAACCCAAATCAAAAGAACTGGCTTACCATGTCTCATACACCACTGGAAGCCATTGGAGAGTCAACGACAACTTTTTTTTTTTTTTTTTTTAATTGGTGGAAATGAACATTCTGACATGGTTCTGGACCCTAGGACATATGATTAGTAGTTGCAGTCAGATGTCTTTTGTGCAGAAACTCTGTGAATGTTCTAGTATGCCACTAAGGCACACTGACTCAGCTCAGCTCTTGTATATATAAGTTTAGGCAGTGTAAATAAATAGGTAGTATATTGCTTAGGAAGTTATATTATGATATATTTAAGTGCACATATATACTCTTTTGTTGCATTCATTTTTTTTTTGTGTGTGTGTATGTGTGTATTACCTTTTACTCGCCTATTTACTCTTTTGTTGTTTAGAATCTTTTTTTTTTTTTTTTTCAGTTAATCTGTTATTTTCCGATTCAACTATATAAATGTGCACGTATAACGTTGTATTTTTTGTCATAATTTTTTTTCGGGGAGGGGGTTTGTGTCTTGCCACGTGGTCAACGTTCACTTCGTAGAAGATGAACAGTTTGATGAGACCTAGCTTTTATATATATATATATATATATATATATATATATATATATATATATATATATATATATATATATATATTATATAAGCTGGGTACTGAAACTGACTGATGGGCTGCATAAAATATTTTTTAGAATTACATGAAAAAATTTTGATATAATTATTATTTTTTTATTGTTGAAATATATATGTTATGAATTTTATTTTAACTAATAAAAATCATGTAATAATTTGTATTAGTTAATTTTTTAATAATTATTTAAATATATATGTTATAAGTTATATTTTAACTAATAAAAAATATTTAATAATTTTAATTAGATATTTTTTATTTTTTAAAGTTTTATTAGTGTATTTAATAACTTTTTAAAATTTTAGTTTGTCTTTAATCTGATTTTTATTAAAAATTAAATATTTCATATGAAAATTACTAAATATTGACTAATTAACAATCATTAATAATTATTCATAATCATTAACAATGTTCTTCGAAATAAATTAAAAACGCTTTATTATTATATATATTACACTTGTGTTTATCCCCCGCTCTGATAGGTGTCGCTTTGCGTCGCTCCTTTATTGTGCCCTCACGATTTCATGGCCCTTGTGATTTCATAATTAATAATTATTCATAATCATTAATAAGTTTCTTCGAAATACACCACAGATGCTTTATTATTAAATATATTACACCTGTGTTTACCTTCCGTGCCGATAGATGTCGCTTGCGTCACTCCTTTATTCCGCCATCATGATTTCATGGCCCTCGCGATTTCATAATACATCGGCTTTGACTGGAGGATCTGGTAAGCGAGAGGGGAGGAGGACCTTTCTGCTTTGCTATCCTTACCTTCGCTTCGTAGTATTAGATATCATAGTCATAGTCTTCTCTTTAACAAACAGCCTCAAAAGGACAATTAAGTCTGTTTCAGTTTGCTTTCCTTTTTGCACTTGTATACTCGTTTTTTAATTAAGAAATCATAAAGTTCTTTTAACTCAACTAAAGATTAAATTGCCATTTTTACCCTTGACCTCGGTGAAATCGTCTGTCGGTAGCCGAAACCCAATGCAAAGTAGGCACTTTAATGGCACAAGAGGTTTTGCAGCATTTTTATCTTTGGCCACTGATTTACATACTTAAATCTCCACACCACCGTATAGAGACCTACTGTATTTGCTCGGTTTCATTCTTCTGCCTTTACTGAAACATTTTTCAAATTGGTGTCAAACTTCAGACTTCACACAATCGTTCCTTGGACAAATACTAACAAGAACTTTTTTTTTTCTTAGGTCTTTTAAAGGGACAAAAGGAGTCTAAGGACAACCCACACAAACACACAAAATGGTAGGGTCCTATGTTGTACATTTATTAATTACCATGGCAATTTGCAAAAGAAGTATGTCAGTGTGCCGTAGCTATGTGGAGACCATCCTGCATTCCTTTGGGATTATTAGCACTCTTTAATGCTCATTAACATTCTGTCGTTTAGTACACATCAATACTATCACCTTTTTATTAACGGCATACTTTGCATCTTATCATGCAAGAGGATATCATCTCTCAGGCTTCTGTGATTTGCACTTAGTTTAGTAAAATCGTATTGCGTTAGAGTGAATAAGGTACTGGAGCTGTCCCAGCCATGCGAGGAATGATGCTACCAGTATTAAATCTGTTAGACTCCTATGGCTCTAAATTGAATCTGATCGTATGACGATCGTTGTAATTTAATACTGGAGAAAACTCGATCGCAAAAGACTGAATGCGTAAAAGGTTAAATAAAGCACTGGGAAAGAAGTTTCATTCATTCATTCATTGCCAGACGCCATGTATCCCTCACGGGGTGGCCAATGGCTTAGAGTTATTTGTTTTACAGGGAGGGGCACTAATCCTCCACCAACCCCACTTGACACGTAGGGATGCCAACAGCATCTGGTGTTCCCAGGCGATCACCCATCCAAGTACTAACCAGACCCAGATCAGCAAGATTACAGGTCGGTGTCTCCAGTAGGTATTCAGCCACACTGCTGTAGCTCAACAGGCTCTTTCTTTGTGATAATAACTCTTCATATAGCGTCTTGAGAGATTATCTATGATGTTTAAATCTTTTCAGTAACGACCTAGTCACAAGAATATAGTATTTTCCCCTTCCTAATTATCTCTCCATTTTTCTTATCGTATCATATGAATTCCCAAGCGTTTTTCTTTCTTTCCTCCTTTTCTTCTAGTTACCTTCCTATTTTCCATTACATTTTCCGCTTGTTTCTCTGTCTGCTTTGCTTCCTTTTCTTCATTCCTCTTCTTTCCCTCGCACCTCCACTACCGTCCCACATCTTCCTCATGAGCTACTCAACGCAGTCACTCGGTATCTTGGCAAACTTGTATCGCATTCCCGCTGAAGGATGACCAATAAAGCCCAAACAGCAGGGAGGAGGAGGAGAAGCAGCTGATAACACCTTCAGTTTGAGAGGCTTTCCAAACCCATTTTCGCCCAGTGTCCCCAGCATAGGGCGGAATTGGGCATTTTCAAAAGTTAATAAAAAAGGGCACCATAGGTTAGGAATAAGAAAGGGAACCACGGGTTAGGGACCTATGAGCTTCGCTACTATGACCCGATAGACGGAGGGCAGTAAGGTTAGTACCCTTCCATCACAATCCCTCACACAGGAACCCTAGGAGCTACAGGCTTAAGCTGATTAAGACAGTCATGTAGTAGCGAGGAAAACAGAAAAAAAGATAAGCTGCCATCGTATATGGAGTGCATAAATAGCGATTGTTTCAGTTCAACAGATCATTCCGAAGAATGAATGGGTTAAGGGGATGATGCAGCTCTAGAAATCTTACCTGCTCGTTTTGTGGTGATACAGTCATATCAGTCAACCTTATCATTATGCATCGATTAATGTGACTGTCTATCTGTTGCCTGACATCGCATTCCGTGAAGTGTTAATAAAAACACTTCCAAATATTTACGTTCCTAGCGGTTAACAACGCTTCGTTTCATTTCCCCTTTACTTTCCTCATCTACTGTTTATCACCGCGGAGCTCATTTTTCATCCCTTCACTATAATTTACCGTTTTTTTAACTTCAAGTCCCTCTTCTTGTCAGAAGACTGCATTCTGTTTACAAGGAACTTTCCGAACTGAAGGTTTCAGATATAGCTTTCATTAACTTCCACACTTAAAGAAGTTACCGTTAAGTTGATGGAAATAATTTGGTAGTGCCAGAGATGAAAAACATAATATCCTTCCGGGGTGAATAATGGAATGCTATGCTTTACTAGCGTGGTTATTCCAACTTGCGTGGAATAATATAGGCCTAAATAAAATCTTGCACATATCTTAACTTTAGGCCGAGTGTCACATGTCGACAGTCCTATATAGTAATCGTATTAATTACATTAATAATAATAATAATATATATATATATATATATATATATATATATATATATATATATATATATATATATATATATATATATATATGTGTGTGTGTGTGTGTGTGTGTGTGTGTGTGTGTGTGTGTGTGTTTGTGTGTCATCAGCAGTTTGGGTGACCACTGCTGGAACGGCCTATCCCGACCGAAGTGGGGATGATACAGCCTACCCTGTATGTATCTCTACCAAGTGGCTTAGGATGTTTGGTAGAGATTGTATGTAGGGTAAGAAGTGCTTGTAAGTGTGAGTGTAGCGTTGGAGTGGTTTTGGGTGTGTGTGTAGTCTCTGAACCAAGTGTAATCGGTCTGCGCATGCCGACTGGGTGCAAGTATACTTTATAGTGCGCGACACTGGTTCAACCACAGCACCCCTCATGTCCGCCAAAGCAGTATTATGTGACTAGAAGAATGCTCCCAAAGTTTATTAGCCTGGTGGGGCGCGAACCCTCGTTCTCCCATGCACGAAATCGCTGACCCTACCACTGTACCACACAGGTTCATACACTGTGTTCATGTATATATATATATATATATATATATATATATATATATATATACAGAGAGAGAGAGAGAGAGAGAGAGAGAGTAATCTAAGCCTGATTTGTGTGACTGGCCTGTGCGCTGAAATTTTAATTACTTGACATTCGGGTAGATTCATTCCCTGTGGGTTAATGGGCATCAAGGACAGTACATCATCTGCTCTTAGCAGTGTTTACGACGAGCACTAGTTAACCCGTTCACTGCAAGGACAGGTTTTAAATTCGGTTTTTGCTACCTTCTGACAATATTATTCAGCTTAGGAGAGACTTTTCAAACTGCAGAGGTTAGGCTCAGCCTTCACTAACATCGTTACTGCAAAATGCCTCCCCTAAACTGAATATAATCGAAGACTGGTAACAACAATAATACATGGAACACGTCGCCGGAGAGAAGGGGTTAATAAAATTCATTTACCATGGAATTTTCACTAATGGAATCTGTAAAAATGAATCTCCTGGTAAACAGTACATACGAATGTTATAGATCCACGTTTACATACAACGATGATGCTTGTGTTTACGTGCAACATTTAAGCTTCGTGTGTTAACGCTAAAACGATGTTTGATGTATACATGTGAAAATGTGGCTTTTCCTATACATGCAATGAGGAATGTTTACGTGTACATGCGGAATATAGCTTCAGGAATGCAGGTGAAGATGAAGTTCCTCATATGCATGCAATATGGAAACTTCCGTTTTCATGCGAAGATGAAGCTCGATGTACACTCTCTCCACAAAGTATCGGTGCACTGTGGGTCCGATGCCACCCGGAATGATTCGACCATGTGGAAGTGACAGCCCGTTTATACCTGTATATATTATAACACTTACGGCCATTCCCTACACATTGTGAAGGACACAAGTGGTATCTGATATAGCAATCATCTATCGTCTGGGATGCCTGCTTGTGGGAGGACAGAACTACAATTTCCACTTTCCTTTGTTCTGTGTGTCATAATATTTAGCACATACTCTGCACCGATTCTTTCTGGAGCGAGTGTACAGTATACATGCCAAATCAAATTCCACAAATACAGACAAAAATGATGTTTCAAAGTATGAACAGCAACTCCAATGATCAGTGAAAATGAAATGACACTCAAAGCAACCATGAAAAATGAACGTGCTGTTGCTGGTATGCCCTAAGATCAACTGGGCATGAACCCAACGGACTGCAAGTTGACGCCACCCATTTGCAGTGTACCATCCTCCTTCTCGAGGGTAATGAAGGCGTTCTTCCCCGGTGTGTAAACTTGAACATGTTGACCCCACGCAATCAGGAATCGCAAAATGATCCGCTCTTTCAGGATCCTCTAAGATAACCTCACCTTCCCAGGATCCATGAAAATAAATCTTAGGATCTGGAAGGAAATGAGTCTCAATATCAGTGAAAAATGAGTGCCAAGATCGGCGAGTATATGAGTCACATAATCGGAGAGAAAATTAGTCTCAGGATCTGCAGGAAAATGAGTCTAGTGATCCCCGAGAGAGTAAGGCTTAGGATTCAAGAAGACGTGTCCTATGATGCGCAAAGATGATCTCATAGTCTCAAGGTCCGCGAAAATGAACTTACTTCCCAAGGATCGGTGAAAATGAATCTGCACACAAAGGATCAGCAAATATTAATCCCAGGTTGAACCCATGGCAGACAGCCTCTCCTTCCCTCACTGTTGAGGCAGCAATGGGTGGGGACGAAAAGAGCAGAATGATAAATCCTCCCGCTGAAGCCTGCACTCAGTGGAGCTTCACGGTTCCTGGAAGATGAGTTCGTTGCAGCACTCTCCCTCTCAGTTCTTTTTTTGCTTTACGTTTTTAATATTCCTTGTTTGTTTCATTTTCGTATTTAATCAGTGCCTGAAATAAATATACGATGCTGTACATGTTAAGTGAAATAAAGTCTTTTGGGGTACAGTGTACGGCATTCATCTCTTCTTTGCGTCACAGTAAAAGCGTTTCATTTAAACTTTAACACACACACACACACACACACACACACACACACACACACACACACATATATATATATATATAAAACCCATTGGCTCCAGAGTTCCTGTGCGAGGGATTTTGCTGGAAGGGTCCTAGGCGTACCGTCCTCCGCCTGTCGGCTCATAGTCACGAAGCTCATAGGTCCCTTCCCCGGGGCTCCTTTCTTTATTACATATTGATAATGTCCAGTTCCGTCCTATACTGAGGACACTGGGCGCTGATGGGATATATAAATAATATATATATATATATATATATATATATATGGAAAAAATAATTGGTACTACTTTTTCAGACACAGTTTAATGGCAACAGTTAGTTTAGAAAAAAAAAAAAAAAACTTATCTTCCTCACTGATCATAAACAGAGTAGATGTGCTGTTTCTTCATGTGCATTCGGAGAAAACCTGGAACTGCATACCCTATCCTGTGATATGTATGTCGATTTCGTCCAGCCCGTGAACTTGCTGACTCTTATTTCTGATCGCTTTTATTTTTGGCAGGGGAATGACTCTCCCAATAATCGTTGTGGAAGTCACGTCCCACGTATATCTCATTACCGATGATAGGTCACTGTCGAACATGTACTAAGATATCAATGCCATATTTATCCTCCTTTCACTATTTCTGTAAACTTTTAATGTGGTGAGGATGGGCTGACCTCTCTAAATATCATGATTGGAAAACTGTTTTTAGTGGAAAACCTTCCCAGCAGCCAGATGAACTCACCTGGGAAGTTTCATCCAATCCATCACAAAGCTTAGTAGTTGTTAGCATGCACGCGCACGCACGCAGGCATTTACTCACCCACCCCTAACACACACACACACACACACACACACACACACACACACACACACACACACACACACACACAAACACACATACACACACAGTGTGAACCTCGGTCAACGGTGTAAAGTGAGGTGCCGAAAGTTATACCATCCTGTTTCTCTGGATTAGTAAGAAAACATTGTGAACTCGATGAGGTGGTATCATTGGAATTGGAGGGACGTGTTGCCCGTTCTTCCTAAAAAAAAAAAAAAAGAAAAAAAAATAGTGAAACAGCAATACTCCTGGTTCCTCAATGTCTCCAACCGCTACAAGGCGTGTACTGACCTCTGACCAAGCGTTTCGAGTTGTGCAGCAAATAACCAGGAGTGGGGAACCTGGTGAACTGATAAGATGGACATTGATCTTAGAAAGGGTTCTAAACATAAACTTCAGAGTAGTTCAGAAACTGAGACACCACACTACCACTGCGGAAGATTTTCGCTCATTCAGCAATGAACAACTGTCATGCAAGAGGCAGGTGGAGCATCAAATGAACGTGTCCTGTACTTCACTGGATAGAAACTGGCAAGATCATTCCAGATATATCACCACTTGCGCTAATGGACTGGCGTGTGAACTTTTTGATGCATACATTTACTGCAGCCTTGAACAGTGTAGGGATATAGCTGAAACTGAAGGTAGAGGATGCTACTTCTTATAAATGTCCCCTTAGTGTGGCAAGCTATTATGTAGATTAATGTGGAGAATGTGTGTTTTTATAACCTAAATATGAGTTTTCTTTAATTCAGTGGTAGAGGGTGGTACTGAAATTATGGTGTGAGGAGCGCAGACAATGAAACAGATGATTCCGGAGAGAAGGTGAAACTAACGAGAAAGTGTTGTTTTATTTTGTGGATTTATATGATGATTCCTTTATAGTTGCTTAACACATGAACCTAGCGACATTTATTTATGAAATTATAAGTTGATTAATATAGTCTCTTGTTGCCTAGAATAAGCCAAGAACAAGATATCACTGACTGAAAGTGTTAGTAAGACTTGTTTCTAACCACTTGCGTACTAGAAGTTTTTCTGCTTAGAGAAATTAAGGATTAACTAGAAAATGACATCGCAGAAGTAAGAGGGTTAAGTATATCCTATAACTGACCACTTGCGACCTTCGGACTGCAAGGTAGTGTTAATGTGATTTAATATTTTCCTTCAAGCTAGACTTTAAAACTAATATCAGAATATCATATTATATACCTAGTAGTGTGTCAGTGTGTAACTCTAAGTGTGATCATGGCCTACGTGCCGATTTTTGCATTGCTCAACAGGCGTCACTTTAAAAAAACATGCTGATGATAGGTCTAGTAGCAAGTGTGAGCCGGCTTTCTCCACCGCAGCCTCAGTTCTGGGGCTGTTATAGCTCGGGAATGTCTGTGTTCTGCATTGTCATTCATTCTTGCTACATGACCATACCACCTCAGAACACTCTCTTCGATTCTGGTGTCCACAGATTTCCTCATTCTTCATCTTACACGAAATACATTATTCCGTATCCTGTCCGCTCTCTGTACTCCACATATATTCCTCAGCAGTTCCATCTCCACCGTTCATACTCTTGACTTTTCATTTTCATGCCACACCATAGTCTCACACCCATAAGTTAAAGTTGGCACTAATGCTCCTTCATGTAAGTCTCGCTCAGCTGCAACACTTTTTCTTATCAAGGCCTTCATGGCGCCAACTACTTTCCCTCCGTGTGTCACTCTACTTTCCACTTCTTTTGCAGATTTTCCTCTCTTTTCTATCATTGTACCCAAGTATTTAAACTCTCACCACTTCCAGTCACTCTCCATTCATTGTCACAATACACTGGGAATCACCTTCTCAGTAACCATCACTTGACTCTTTTCTACATTTCCTCTCAAGGCACAACGCTCGCAGACATCTTCAGAACTGCGCTAGTCTACCAAGCTCTTGTCCGGTATTTGCAAGCAGCACTGCTTGATCGGCATACAACGAAATTGAGACATTCCACCCATCACATTCATAACCAACGCCATCCTTCTTTCCATTACTCTTGTTTTCACTTCTCTCATCATCCAATATATATATATATATATATATATATATATATGTACTGAACAACTATGGGGACATCACACAACTTTGTCTCACGCCCACACTAATCGTGAACCATTCACTTAGATGCCCATTTACCGTACACATGCCTCACTACCATCATAAAAACTCTTGGCGGCACCTAGCAGCTTACCATCTACACAGTACATGTGCAAGACCCTCTACAATCCTTCTCTGTCTACTTTGTTGTATGTCTTTTCCAGATCCATAAATGCCATAAACACTTTATGGTCTTTCTCACAAGCATTCTTCACTGTCGATCTCACTGCAAATTTTTGATCCACACATCTTCTGCCAGTCCTAAAGCACCCTGATCGTCACTCACTAGGATTTCTGATACCTCTCTTACTTTATCCATGATAATTCTTCCATATATCTTCCCTACAACACTTAATAGACTTATGCCATGGTAATTGTTGCACTCACTTCGTTCACCTTTATTGTTGTACAGGGGTGCAATCACTACCTTTTCCTTCTCTACTGACACAGTTTCACTCGTCCATGGCTTCTTACGTATCTCCAACAAGCATTTCATTCCGCTTTCTCCACTACACTTAATCATCTCTGCATACACCTCATCAACCCCAGCTGCTTTCCCATTTTTCAGCCGCTTCACAGCGTTCTTCACCTGTGCGTGTGTCACGTTTCCTGGCGCTGCATTCCTTCTCTTTACATCCCCCAAACCAATCATGTCAACAGTCGCTTTGCTCTCTCCATTCCCATTCATCAGACTTTCAAAATATTCTTTCCATCTGGTCCTTACTTCATCCTCATGGGTTAATAATCTACCACTTACATCCTTCACACTTTCACATTTCTTTCCATTGTCACTTCTACATTTTCACACCTCTTTATAGAGTAACTTCCTATTTTCAGAGTAATTTGCATTCATTTTTCGTCCTAGATCATCATTTACCTCCTTCTTTTTCCTCTTCACTAGTCTCTTTACATGCTTCTTGCTCGGCCGTAAAGGTATGCCAGGATGTACCATTCTCTGGGTCTACTAAAGATAATGATGATGGCAAACTATCTAGTGTGTATGCCATAAACTCTAAGGATTCTACTCCCAAACATTCATATGACCTTGTCTACATGTACAGTACATGCAGGTGATTATCCGCAACATAAAGATCAATTAATCAATTTTTTGCAGAGATGTTGTGGCTTTATCTAGCGAACCCATTAAGAAGACAGATTTGGTTAAGCACCGAATAGAATTAGTTCCCGGAACTCAACCAGCTTATGTCCCTACAAATGGGCTACCACAGTGTGAAACAACCAACAGTTGAGATAGTACATGATGTGTTGGACCAGGATATCAATGAACATTCTGTTAGTCCGTGGTATAGTCCACTTTTCTTAGTGCCCAAGAAGGGAGGAAAATTGAGACCAGTAGTTGATTACTGTAAGATAAATTCGGTCACTGTACCCGATCGTTTCCTGTTGCCAATTTTAACAGATCTACTAGCGTCACTTGGCGTGCAAAATGTAGTCTTCACCTCCCTTGACTTAGTGGTTACTGGCAAGTACAAATGGAAGAGTCGTCTCGGCAAATAACAGCATTTATTACTCTTTCTGGACATTATCAATTTAACCCGTCACGTCCCGAGGTTTTTCGCACCTCCGACATCCCCCAGTCCCGAGGTATTTTCGATTTTTTTTTTTTTGGCTAAAACCTTCGCTTTTGGTGAGAAACATCGAAAATTCATAGAGAAATCGCTCACCTGAGGTTTAAAGTGCCCAATCCAGGTAGGAGTTCCTCCTTACCTGAGTGGGTTTTCTAACATGCTGGCACCAAAGAAAACGAGTTCTATGGGAGGGTAACTATTTTATCCACTCATAAACGGTACTTAATTATTTACTTGGTACGAATGTATATGTAGTATGACAGTATATTGGTTTTCAAGCAGTAATAAAGGCATTATAAGCATTGTTTCACTCACTAACTAATCACCATACCTGACCTATTTTTGCCACACTACCTGATCATTATTTCTGGCTGTTTCTTCTTCTAATGCTATGTAAACATTGTCCTCCACATTGTCATCGATTGGGGAATCACTCTGGCCCTGAATAACTTTACTAGCCAGGTCACTGGTAACAGGTCCTTTGCCAAGACAATGGCGTGAGGGGGGGAGGGGGGAGGTTATGCAGTGTAAGGCATTGTCCCTGCTTGGTATCTTGTACAGGAATAGAGGAAGGTGTCCCGTGTATACATACGAAAAATCACGTGCGAAAATTGTAAATTGTGCAAATTAGGTACCTTGCAATTGCACGACGTACTGGTACGTCGCCGGGACTGGCAAATGCAAATCGTGGTGACGTACCCATACGTCGTCGGGACGGGGCGGGTTAAGAGGCTCCCTATTGGGCCTAACCGTGCTCCATTAGTGTTCATGAGACTTATTAATTCTGTATCCAGTGGAATGATCTGTCGTTCACTTTTTGCCTACCTAGACAAGATCACTGTAGTGTGGTTCACTTTTTTCCTACCTAGACAACATCATTGTAGTAAGCAAGTCTATCCCTGAACATTTTGCCAAGCTCCAACAAGTTTTTGATTGCCTTCAGATCTAGAAATTAAATTCAGTAAATGTGACTTTTTACAAAAGAAAATTAAATTTCTTGGACATGTAGTTGATGCTGAAGGAATTCATACCACAGATGATACAAGTTAAGGCAGTCTCTAACTTCCCAGAACCTATCACTACTGATGAGATAAGGAGCTTTCTAGGGCACAGTGGTTACTATTGGCGATTTATTAAAGGGCATGCACAAATCGCCGCTCCTATAACTAAACTACTAAAGAACAATATACCTATTGTGTAGACTAAGGATCAGGCACAAGCTTTTGAAACACTGAAACTAGCACTTGCAAATGCCCCAGTCCTGGCATTCCTTGACTATAAGAAACGTTTGCTTCTGTGTACATAGGCGTCTGTATTAGAAATTGGTGCAGCATTGATGCAACTTGATCAGACAAAAGGGAAACGTGCAATAGCGCACGCTAGTCGTGCTCTAAACGCCACAGAACGTAATTACAGTGTTACTGATTCGGAAGCCTTAGCTGTTATTTGGTCTCTCAAATATTTCAGGGATATAATATATTGTTACCCAGTGCATATCCAAAGAGATCATCTCCTACTTCGTGATTTTTTCAAAGGAAGAAATCATACAGGTCGACTAGCTCCATGGTCAGTTATTATTCAAGACTTTAATCCAACCTTTCAGTATGCGCCTGGTAAATCAAACGTAGTTGCCAATGCTTTCTCTCATGCCACATTACTGCGGCAGTAGCACCATTTCAACCCAGTGAAACTCCTTACACAACCTCAACCTCAGATGATGTTATTAACTGTCAGCTCACCGGCCTTCTGTGGTCGAGGGTATTTTATTTCTTGGAACTGGGAGACACTTCAGCCTTACCTACTCTGCCAGTGCCAATAGATAGTTCATGTTAAACAGTGATATTTTGTATAGGAATACATCGCTCACAGGAAAAGACATACCTAATACAGAAGTCCACCAAGTAGGTTGTCCTTGCTGATATAATACCTGCCGTGCTCAACATTGTTCATGACACTCCTCATGCATCTCATCCAGGTAAAGATCGATGTCTGAGACAAGCACGCCTCTCATACTATTGGCCTACAATGTCGAAGGACATCAGTGTTCACTGTAACTCATATATTTCGTGTAATCGTCACAAAGGATCAGCCCTCGGGACTATTCCTGACCACCCCCTTTTGCTGAACTTTTTCAGTGTTTCAGTAACACAGATAGTATGCCAGCATGCTGTCCAAAAAAAAGTTTCTCTAACATTCAACACCAATCTACACGCACAGTACACACTACACTTCCTTAAAAAAAAAAAAAAAAAAAAAAAGGCACAGAATAACCAGGCCTCGGAGTCCCCGGTGGGGGGGGGGGGCCATAAATGTCCCCACCTTCACCTCTCCCGGTGACGACTCAGCGAGCTGCCTGGAACCACTGTCTGACTCACTTCTTCATTTCTGCAACATTCGCCGCCTTTCCTTTAACTTTCCCTCTGTTGAACACCATTTCTCGTCCTCGAAACCTTACCTACTCTTCCTGACAGAGACTCAGCTGTCTGAGGCAACTGACAGCAAACCCTTTTCTGTTTCCTCCTACTTTCTCTATACTCAAAGCCAAAGGTGGCTGTTGTGTATATGTACGCAAAGACTTATCATGCTCTCATGTTCCTGAACTTGATTCTTCTGAATTCTCTACTCCCTGGCTTTGGCTTTCCTGTCACTCTCTGACTAAATATATCTGCGCTATTACTTATCCCCTAAGTCTGCTGACTATGAAAAATTCTTCGACTATCTTACTTCTATGATGGAACACATTCTATCCATTTCTCCTTTCTCTGAAATCTCCATTCTAGGAGATTTCAATGTTCACCACCACCTTTGGCTCCCTTCTCCTTTCACTGATCCACCTGGTGAACAAGCCTACATCTCTTCTATCCTTAATGACCTAGAGCAAATTGTACAGCACCCTACCCGTATCCCTGACTGCCTTGGAGAGAGCTCCAACTTACTTGACCTCCTCATTACAACTAATCCTTCTGCTTACACTGTTAATCTTTCTTCTCTGTTGGGCTCCTCCTATTACAACTTTGTTACCTTGACCTGTCCTATCGCTCCGGTATGGCCTGTGGATCCTTCAAAGAAACGTCGACAGTAGCACTTTTTGGAGCTGTGGATTGGGAGGCCCTCAGGAAGTACTTCTTTGATTTTCCCTGGAATGATTATTGCTTCCATGGCCGGGAGCCGTCTGAGTGTGCTTTGTGCATTACAGAGGTTATTCTCTCTGGCATGGAAGCATACATTCCCTTCTCACATCCTGTGACTAGAGCAAAAAAGCCTTGGTTTCATCACACCTGTTCTAACGCTGTCCGCAACAAGGAGAGGGCCTATAAAAGTGGTACCAAAGCCAACCCACCCCTGACTCATATCTTGTTTATGTTTTTGCCCGGAATCGTGCTAAGTCTGTTCTTCGCTCTGCTAAAAATAATTTCATCCATACTAAATGCTCTCAACTCTCCAACTCGAATTCTTCCCGCTCCTTCTGGCACCTTGCCAAAAACTTTTCTGACAACTTTACCTCATCATCCTTCCCTCCTCTTTTCTACTCTGATGGCTCTGTATCTATCTTCTGCTAATAAAGGAGATCTCTTGCTCAGACTTTCCCATCCAGTTCCACCTTAGATGATTTCGGTGCTGTTTCTCCATCACTTTCCCTCTCTGACTTCCTCATGGCTGACATTAAACTTTCTTCAGCTGATGTATTTTCTGTCATGACTGGCCTTAATACTAACAAGGCGTATGGGTCTGATGGAGTCCCTCCTGTTGTCCTCAAGAACTGTGCTTCTGTGCTTACACCCTGCTTAGGTAAACTCCTCTTTGTCTTTCAACTTGTACCTTTCCTTCTTGCTGGAAGTTTGCTCTCATTCAGCCAGTCCCAAAGAAGGGTGACCATTCCCAAGCCTCTAACTATCGTCCAATTGCTTTAACATCCTGTGTATCAAAAGTTTTTAAGTCAGTTCTTAACAGAAAAATATTAAAGCATCTTTCCTATTACAACCTTCTTTCTGATCGTCAGTATGGGTTCTGTCAAGGACACTCCACTGGCGATCTTCTCACCTACCTTTCAGACTCGTGGTCATCCTCTTTTCGGGACTTTGGCGAAAGCATTGTCATTGCACTTGACAAAGGCTTTCGATCGAGTCTGGCATAAATCTTCAATTTCCCAACTGCTCTCTTACGGTTTCTATCCTTCTATCTGTGCCTTCATCTATAGGTTCCTTTCTGGTCGTTCAATAACCGCTGTTGTAGAAGGCCATCGTTCTTCTCCTAGATCTATCAACAATGGTGTTCCTCAGAGCTCTGTCCTACCACCAACTCTCTTCCTTTTATTCATCAATGACCTTCTAAGCTGTACATCCAACCCTATCAACTCGTACGCTGATGATTCCACCCTTCACCTTTCCATTCAGTTCTCGCAACGTCCATCTCAGCAGTTATTTCAACAAACAAGGGATGAGGCTGTGGCACACCTAATGTCTGACTTGGCTCATATCTCTGACTGGGGTAAAAATAATCTTGTTGTTTTTAATGCATCAAAAACTCAGTTTTTACACCTATCAACCCGACACAAGCTTCCACAGGAGTACCCACTAAAGTTTAACAATGCCCAGCTCAATCCTGCGTCATCCTAGAACATGCTTGGGGTTTCATTCACTCGGGACTTATCTTGGAAAGATCATATTGCATCTCTTGTAAAATCTACTTCCAAGAGACTGGGAGTGCTAAGCCGACTTCGCTCTTTCTTTACCCCTGGACAGTTGTTGACTTTATACATGGGTTTTATTCGGCCCTGTGTAGAGGACAACTCTCATGTGTGGGGACGTTCCCCACATACATCTCTTCTCAATAGGTGGAATCAAAGGCTTTTCGTCTCATTAACTCTCTTCCTCTTACTGGCTCCCTTCAACCTCTGTCTCTTTGCCTCACTGTTGCATCTTTATCTCTTTTCGGTCGCTGCTTCAATAGTCGCTGCTCCTTTGAACTGTCTGCTTGCATCCCTGCACCTCTACGACAGGTGCGTAGCACTTGTCTAGCACCAAACTCTCATCCCTTTTCTGTTCACCCCTCTAATGCTAGAGTTAACCTTTACTCCCAGTCCTTCATTTATGCAACAGGTCAACTCTGGAACTGTCTCCTTCTCTCTGTATTTCATATATTCCCTATGATCTCCAGTCTTTCAAACGCAGTGTGTCCAGGTTTCTCGAAATGAACGGATCTTGAATTTGGCTCTCTCCTGTATAGTTTTTGTTTTTTTCTTCGATGGAACGGTTTGCGGGCTCTTCTCCCTTGGTTCTTTCTTTCTTGCATAAAAGAAAAAAAGATTACCTGCCCCACTCCTGCAATATCCAGTTCCACCACGTCCACGGAAAACTCTTTAATTTGTGTCTTACGGTATCCAGTGCGAGGTAGTTGTTCGTAGCAGTCGATCATTTCTAACGCTACTGTGCCCTCATGGCTCTCCAAGATAAGACCGCTAAGAGTGTCACACGTGCCTTTATAGACCATGTCATTTGTCCCTTCATTACCAAGACTACTGTTATTACAGATAATGATACAGAGTTTAACAATAGTCAACAGAAATCTGCAAGCAGTATAACATCAACAAATCTAATGTCATTCATTCCCAGTCATCCAGCTTACAGCGGCTTTGTCGAAAGGCAGGACAGAAAAGTTTTGTCGTGTTTGAGGCACCTAGGTTCTCAAAGTGCGTGTTGGGATGAATGGATACCACAAGTTGCGGCTTCTAGCAATAGTTCCATCAATGCATCCACTGATGAATCTCCATTCTTGCCTTATATGGGTTCGATAAAGACTTGCCTTATTGCATGCCATCATCGAAGCCTGGCCCACACTATAATATGGATGATAATGTGAAAGTAAAAATATCAGGCTTTCAGAAAATACATCAATATGTAAAAGCAAATATGACTTTATCTCAGGAGAATATGGTACAATGCCAGCATGTCTGCATCACCTATCAGCATCGATATCTGATATCTAGTATTTGCCATTCGTTTACACGTACCTCTAAATTTGATTATAAATCTAGAGGCCCTCACATCGTGATAACTTGGAAGGGTAACAAATCTGAAATACAGAAACTATCCACCAGAAATACCAAATGGATGAATGCAGGCGATCTTAAGTGCTCCCCGAGAGTTGTGGTGTTGGAAGAGTCACTTGGAGAAACTCCATCTTCTCCTCCTATTCCTTCTATTCATTCTTCTGACACCCCTTCAAACACCTCTTCTCCTCCTGTGAGTGAATAACGCTCAAAACTGCACTCTGCACACAAGACTCATGCATGAAAATTATCACCTCTTCACAATCATCTTCTTTTTAGATATATTATTTTTCTGTGTATAGATGTGGTGGGCCTATCTGCTGGCAGTGCTGACCCTCATAGGGTTCGGATTGGGTGAAGACGATGGCGATTTGGGACATGGGGCTCTGGTTGGGCTGGGAGGCGAGGTAATGGTGATTGAAGATGTAGTCTCTTTGCACCCCGACCTTGAAACTGGCTGCCATTGCCATAGCCCTGTCCCACGTCGTACACCTGCTGGATGAAATACAGGCCCTTCTGTCGACCATCGAGAAACACAGTCGAGACACCTTTTGGTACCCTCTCTACTTACCTATTCATTGGGAGCTAAAGTATGTTCGTAGCAGGTTTTCTCACCTAAATGACACCTTCCCTAATCAAACATATGAAGCGTGGTCTCTTTGATGTGGGGGGAGAAATTCTGGGTGGCCTTTTCGGTGTAGCAACACTCGTGACCTCTCTGAATTCAAATAAGATCTTGCTGTATTGGCTGATGCTCTAGTCTGAAAACAGGGTTCTACAGGTTCAACACTCTATGTGGCAGAAGGTCACGTCATACCTAGATGATGTAACAAAGACATTAAACCACTTCTCGGACATCTTACAGAAAAAAATGTCAAAAATTAATATTGTATCTGAGTTACTATATGTCAAACTACACCTGGGCAACCTACAACTTTCTGTGGACTCTCTTCTCTCCCAGGTCACAACCTTCATTCGTATTCTAGTTGATGCTGTCGGTGGTAGTGTCACTGTAGACCCAGTACCTATCTCTGATCTACGTTCTGTATTGAAATAGGCTCACACTATCTTTGACTTACCTCTAGCGATTTCCATCTCCTCTTTAGAGCTCTACTACCAAGTACTTAAAGCTACCTTCCTCACTAAAGAAATTGTTGTTCACATCCCTTTCCGTTCTTCTGTCACATTCGATCTCTTCCACATCATCCCTTTCCCTTTCTTATTCAATAATTCCGTGTTGCAGGCCTTTGATTCCTCTGAATATTCCCTCCTATCTCATGATCATGTCTCCATTGCTTTCACATTCCCTAGCGATCTCAGCAAGTGTGCGTCTCTTACACAATTTCTCGACTTTGTGCTGCCTATCTTCTGGCCATTTTCCCTAGTAGCGCTGCTCCCTACGAATCTGCTTTGTTTCGCATTTTTTCCATACAATCTGTTTGCTCCTTCGTCCTGGCTCCCAAACTCCCATTGCACCACGCTCATTTGGATCATATCCAATATATCTTTTTCAGTGTCCCAATCTCTGTTAGTATCGTTTGTCCTGGAGCTCCTGTTCGTTCGGTGTTTGTAAGTGGGTTGCGTAAAGCTCCTGATTATTGTGCCGTTAAGTCAGAATCTGTAGTTACTCTACACGTTATCACTATGCACTTCGCTTCCACAAATATGAAAATTTTTCAGCCTATCAATGTGACCTTCCACCTTCCTTCTGACAATCTAGCCATCACATCTGAAAATTTACGTATATTGGATTTTCTCAGCCAGAGTGATTTTGTCATGAATCAGTTTTATTTGGCCTTCGATCATTCCTGGGTACATCCGGTTTTTGTGTTTCCCCCCGTGGCTGCCTCTTTTATCGGATTTCTTATTACTATTTGTGCAATTCATTGCTGGGTCAGAAGAATGGAACAAATACTACACGAGGTAAGGGTGGCCACAGTTACAGTACCGTTACCAAGGGACGTTGAAACTGGCTGTGCTTAGTGACACTTCATGTGACTACTTAAAGTGGAAAGAACATGTAACTTAGTACTGAAAGGAAGACAATTCTGTACAAGGAATAAATAAGATGACAATTGTGAAAAGTAATAGAAGTTAAATAATATGATAATAAAGGATATTCAGTGAAACAATGACAAAGTAAATAAAACATGTAACTTAGTACTGAAAGGAAGACAATTCTGTACAAGGAATAAATAAGATGACAATTGTGAAAAGTAATAGAAGTTAAATAATATGATAATAAAGGATATTCAGTGAAACAATGACAAAGTAAATAATAATATGATGATAAAAGATATTAAGTGAAACAATAACAAAAGAAATAGCAAATAGCGGGATAATAACATAGGGAACAGCAGCTATCAGGGAAGAATCACAAGAGTAATTATGAGACATTACTCTTGCAGTTTTTGTGTAATCAAATGCTATGTGATCATTATTCCATGTATTAATATGATTTTCTATACTGTTCCTACAGAAGGGGCTTCAGTTGTGGAATGGTGAAAAATACTGAATATCCTAAACTATATCATTACTCGATATATTAGAATTACTATGTACGTCATCTCTATATGCTGCTTGTTATAATCATTATTATTTTCGCATTTATTACTTATTACCTCATCCCCCTCTAATTTTTATACCCAGTGACAATTATACCTTTTCTTATAACACTTTTTAAACCTTCTCTCTCTCTCTCTCTCTCTCTCTCTCTCTCTCTCTCTCTCTCTCTCTCTCTCTCTCTCTCTCTCTTTCGGATTTTTAGCATGTCCATGTAATGTACTGTACATACTGTGTTACTTTATTTTTACTGGATCCAAACGCTTACATACCAGCACTACATCTTTTTATTACTGTACTCTTCTATAAATACCCCCAACGTAACTAGACGCCTTACCTGAGTATTTCCCCGTTGTGCCAGGAGACTTAACTTCTGTTAGTAAGGGAGAGTTTGTTACCATGATTTAATATTTCCCTTGAGGCTGGGCTTTAAAATTAATGTCAATATATTTTAGTATATATCTTTTAGTGTACAAGTGTGGAATTCTATGTGTGATCATGGCTTACGTGTCGATTTTTGCATTGTTCAACTGGCATCACTTTCAAAAATATGCTGATTATAGGTCTAGTAGCAAATGCGGGCTGGCTCTCTCCACCGCAGTCTCAGTGCTGGGGCTGGCATAGTAAGGGGAAGATCTGTGTTCTACTAGTACAAATAAATACCCGTTAATATACTCCGGACTCTGGATTCACCTGTATTGGGTGTGAGTTGTACAGCAGTTGAAAATATCGGCATTAATAACTTTCGTATTATGGGTATAAATCGCGCATTAAATAGAAAAATAACAGGTGAAAATAACTTTTAAATTATTTAAAGTACTGTGCATCATGAGCAACATTTTGCTTCCTTTTTGCCGTAGGGAGGAAAGTACAATATCAAAGAAACGTCCAACTTTGCTCGATGTTTAACAAATCTGTTATTATTTTCCTTATTTGCGGCTAAATCAAAGCATAACATTATACAACAAGTACTTAATATTATGTCAATACTATTTTCAAACGATGTTCATCTATTTTAAAAGCGATTAAACTCGCAAGTGGTATGTTGGCATAAATCTGGGGTCACGAGGAGACTAATACATGATGGAAAAAATAAAATTATTTAGAATGTAGCTGTAGCCGTGAATATGTAGAAATACAGAGCATATATACCAGTACATAAAGCAGTCTCCGGCATACCGCAATATTATATCGGATAAAACTCTGAGTTCAGATTACATGTCAGATATCATTTTTCATTTGCCGTGAGCGGGAGCAGTTGTAATCATAATATAAATGAAATTAAGTCAATTAGTTGAGACATCATTACGCGATATGAATATTTTACACTAATTAATTCATTCAGGTGAAGAAGGCTGCACATTTATTTATTTTTGTGGATACCAGTCAAAAGTAATGAAATCCAAATAAGATTTCTCTATTTTATTCTTACAAGTCAGTGAAAGTAAAGCTGGCAGAAGAAAATGATCGGTAGAACCGTTTCTGGGTATGACGTCACACTCGGGAAAATGCTATTAATGTGACTGGAAGTAAAAAAATAAGTTGGAGTTAAAAGGAGTTGGTGATGGTAGTTGGAGATAGTGCTAATGAGAGAGAGAGAGAGAGAGAGAGAGAGAGAGAGAGAGAGAGAGAGAGATTATTTAGTACATTTCCTCAGAATCAAATTATCTATAAGCTTTAAATTTTACATACATTTCGAAGGAACGCACGTGCATTGCTTAGAAGGAAGTGTAGTAAGCAATATTCAAAATATACTAGTATCATTAGTAAAATGCACGGTTGTTCTGGTGGTTATGGAATGGTGTAAAGAGGCTGCTGTGAGTCAGAGGTATTAAGTGCTTCTAAAGTCACAGGACCAGTAAGTTTTAGCCTCTGGTGCATCCATTTTTTGTATGCACTGTAGTCTCATACCTCTACCCTCCTTGTCTATGTGCACTCTTTCTGTATGGTA
>NC_136979.1:29709965-29807465 GCF_032717465.1 Coenobita brevimanus
CACACCCACGGAGGTAGGATTAGGACTCTTACCTCTATGGGCACAGCCATAGAGGTAGGAGTGCACAGAAATATTCTTCGTCAAGTAGGTGTTGCCGTGACCTCTTGACTTGACCAATATGGCCGTTTGACAGTTCTCTGGCTTCACCTGAGCCTTCTCACGCCGACTCTACCCTAATCCTACCTCTATGGGTGCAACCATCTTTTCCGGCAACTGCACCTTGTTAACCAGAGTCTTCGTTTAATGTTGTCTACATGTAGGACATGTGAATGTATGTGGGCCAGGATTGGTTTTAATGTCCCCGGCTATGAGGAGAAACAAAGACTGGCAGGTTAGCAGTAGCTGCAGGCCTTCTACAGGAAGATGAAGCAGTGTGTCCTGGGGCGCTGCTTTGCGCTGACACTGCAACCACCATCTCTCTTTTGGGAGATTTGGGTGAAGCCGATTTTTTTTTTTTTTTTTTTTTTTTTTTTTTTGGTATCATGGGGGCTCTATCGTCCGGGTACAGGGGTGCCACCACGAGAAGGTGTCCCTCTCCAGCACAATATCTGTGTATACCTTGTTTAATGTGCTGCACAATATTCTACTGTTTAGTTGCACCTGTTATCTGTGTATATCCTGTCATTAAGAGTATGTACTACATTTTTTTCTGCCTCTGTACACCCTGATTCAGAACATGCTCTTTGTTTGTATGCTTCTTCATGGAATTATCTGTTTATCTATCTATCTATAATCAGACGATTTCATATCATAAGGGATGGCCACAGACAAATCGTCTCCATTTCATCCTGTCCTCTTCCATTTAACTGCTCTCCCCCCAATTTACTCCCTCCTCTCTCGTATATCTCCTCCTTATCCCTCCACCTCATCCTCGGTCTCCAGGGTCTCCACCTCCCCCTCCCCACCTCCATCTCACATATGCTCTTCTACTCAGCTCCTCATTATCTAACTACTCCACATTGCCAAAACATCTTAGAATACATCTCCTAATTCTCTCAGTCACATCTACACCAATACCACAACTCTCCTTCACTTCTTCATTTATCTGTCTGTCTCTGCATGTAACTTCACAAAGAGATCTTCCAAATAAGTCATTTCTATTGATCTAGTCCTTGAGAACTTCCATACGTTTGAGTAGTAATCACAATACTGTCATGCAGCGACATTTTTACTTCCGACCTCATTTCCCTATTCCTTTTCACTGCTTTCAGTCAACCAGCTGCTTTTCATCCCTGCTGTATCTTTTCACTCAATCCTCTAGACTTCATCCTTACTCATCGCACTACCTATATACCTCAAGACAATCACATTCTCCATTTCCTGGCCATCCAGTCTCGCTGTGCATTGCGTGACTTCATTTTGCTCAAAGGCTATAATTTTATTCTTAGCTACATTCACTTTCAGATTTCGTCTCGTACATACACTTCCAAAATCTTTCTCAAAGCCGTGGAACTTCCGTTCATCTTCACTTAACAACAGTGTATCATCAGCAAACAACAGAATAGGCAGTTTCCAAACCTTACGCTCTCTCATTAAGAACATTCATGTATCTCGCTTATAAAGCCATTGATTTAGAAACCATTTACAGCGCTGGGTGGTAACCATATAACCAAACCATACGTGCTCCCTACGAGTCAACAAGTGGGTTGGTGAAGGGTTAGTGCCCCTCCCTGTAAAACTAATAACTCAGAGACAGATGGCCATCCCTTACGGGATTATGGCGTCTGGAAATATATATACAGGTATATACTGTATATATATATATATATATATATATATATATATATATATATATATATATATATATATATATATATATATATATATATATATATATATATATAAACCACAAGGACATGACACACCCCTGTTTCAATCCAACATTGTAAGCGAACGAATGCTTTGTTGCTGATGCATTTGTGTCGGACAAAGATGGGCTTCCTGAGTCAGACTGAAGCCAGCAGACCTCTTGCAAATGCTGCTGGAGAGACAGATTTATGTGTAAGCAGTGTAGTCGTGACACTGGGCAACACACACAAAGAAAACTCTACCTGTGCCCTGAAAAATTGTTTGAGAGTTAGAGAGCAACTACACTCCGTGGGTGTAACATTTAAGCTTCCATAAAGCATCCAGTTGTAATACCTGATGGTAAATCTACGGACGCACATCTCAACATGCAGAGTCAAACAACTCATTTCATTCTCCACACGGTCTGCAGCCGCATTGTCTTCATACATACTCTTGGCAGCATTCAACAATTTCCCATCTACTACATTGTATTTTCACCACCTTGCACAATACTTTCTGTTTCTGCTCTGTCGTATGTTTTTTCCAGATCCATGAAGGCGGCATACAACTTCTTTCCCGCTTCTAGATGATTTTCCACTAAAAATCTTTGAAGGAATATCTGATGTACGCAACCTCTTCCCTTCTTAAAATCTCCTTGATCTTCAACTAATTTCTCTTTTATTATCTAACTCTGTCTATTAATATCCTATTACATGTCTTGCCTCTAATACTGAAAAGACAAATACCCGTGTGACTGGCACACTCTTCTCTTTCTCAGTTTCCTTTGTATATGGGACTGCTATACCTGACTTCCAATCTTCTCCTTCCTCCTAAGCCAATCTTCACTTCTCCCATATTTATTCTATCTCCATCTCTCCCCCGTATTTCAACATTTCGTCATACCCTCTCTGAATTCCTGGAGTTTTCCTCTGTTTTACTTTCTTATCTGCTTCAACGGCTTCCATCCGATATATTCCTTCCCATTTTTTCGCCTTTCTTCTTTTCCCAACCAGTCCTTGATCACTAATACTTGCAGTACACTCGTTCTCTGTATTCAACAGTTCCTTAAAATGTTCTCTCTGTCTACTCACTTTCTCTGTCTTCTCCACCAATATTGTCATTTTCATTTTTAGCCGCTTACCACTTCCCTTATCATCCAGTTTTACTTTCTTGACCTCCTTTCTAAACAGTTTCTTACAATCCTTTCAACTTAAATTCTGATTTCATCGTAACTCCTCGCCCAGTCTTCGTTCACCGGATAAAAATATGTATTTTCCATCTTCACCCGTGTGCACTATCTTTCTGCCTGTGTGCATCTTGTATCTACCTATACCTTGTTTTTATGTGCCCTAATCGTCTTCATGTGCGCACTTTCTATTTATGTATACCCTGTTTTAATGTGCAATAATCTTTCAGTTTACGCCTTACATCAATATATTCGTACATCCGGTCTTTATGCTCTCAGCTCTTCCTGCCTATGTATATGTTTTGCCCGCGTTGGTTGGTTTGTCTGTTTATCCGTCTGTCTGTTAGCAGGACTACTCAAAAAGTTATGAACGGATTTTGCTGAAATAATTTGGAGGGCTAGGGCATGGCCCAATGAACAATCAATTAGATTTAGGCTGTGATCTGGAACTTTTGTTTGTTTTTTCACACCATATCTCCAAAAGTTCTCAATTAATTTCAATGAAATTTTATGGAAGGGTGGGTCATGGCCCAAGAAAGAACTGATCAAATTTGGGGGCGGATTCGGATCCGGATCCTCCCAAACAGTATCTCCAAAGGATTTCAGTGAATTTCAATGAAATTTTGTGGAAGGGTGGGCCATTGGCCATGAGAGAATTCTTGGAATTTTGCAGCGGATCCGGATCCGGCATTGGCGGAAGTATGTGCTCTCCGTGTGTTTTGTAATTATTATTAGACTGACGTAGAATCTGGTTTCATGTACGCTGTGTTTCTGCCTGTGTGCATCCCATTTCTGTGCATATAAGCACACTCTTTATGTGCACTGTGTGTCCTGTGTATTTGCATTTTATGTACATCTTACCATTATTTGCAGTAAGTTTCTTGTCTGTGTGTACCGTATCTCTGCAATATACAGTTTGTCTCACTGTGATCCATCTCTGCCTTCATTGTGTCTCAGTACCTTCTTTCATTGTACAGTCTTTCATCATGTACAGTCTTACTCAGCACTCAGTCTGAAGACTGTTTCTGTACTAGTGCTTTCCTGCAAAAATTTGCAGGACTAATAGCTTTTCCATCACAAAATGTTTGCAAGTACCATTATCTATATTTCCATACAGTTACTGAGTCCACAATGACCGCGTGAAATTATTTCCGACTATCTCGTGCCGTCGCGTAGCGAGCGATAGACAAAATTTTGGTTTGGTATCTTTCTGACACTCCCTGGACTTATCCCGACCTAATGGAAGAAGCATTAGGTCGATATCTATTACCGTTCTCATGAAAGAAACGAACAATCGCACAGACACTCATACACAACTTGACCTTATTATTTGATGTAGTCAGATTCTAAATTCACTTTGCTATTGTTCACTGTGGTGTCAAAGATACAAAAGATGCACGATATTAAAGTGAAGCAGGTTTACATATAATTTATTGACATCATTAGAGAAATGGTGTAGAAACACGCAGGCTAATTCCATTCTTCTCTCTCTCTCTCTCTCACACACACACACACACACACACACACACACACACACACACACACACACACACACACACACACACCTGATGGCGCGGTGGACAAAGCACTTGACTTCCAGTCAAACTGACCTGAGTTCGAGTCCCACTCTGACCGCATAAACATTGAGGAGGAGGTGATTTCTCCTTTGTCAAGTGTAGTTCAAGTCGCCTTGTAGTGGAAGACATGCAAGGGTTCGAATCTAATCTCGATTGTGTAAAGATTAGTCGGCATGTCCCCTTGCCTCTACGCTTCACTCCAGCCTCGGTGAAGTTCGGTAGTATATTGGCGCCCTCCTCAGGAGCAGCAACTTCCAACCACTGAACCTCCTTAGGTTAGAATAATAGGTTATTGACCTGTGTATTTTCAGCTACTGGCTGCAGTGAATAAATAAACCGAAAATAATAATAATATCAATAATAATAATGATGATAATTGTAATAATAATAATAAAATAATAATTATTGTTATTCATTATTATTATTATTATTATTATTATTATTATTACAAACACAATAACAGACAAACAAATAATCAAGCAAATTGACCATTATCATCATCATCATCTAAATAATCCAGATCCCACTATCTTGTAATAAAAATGGTTATCATCACCATCATCATCGTCCTTACTTAGTTCCTAGTATTATAATAGTAAAGGAAGGATTAAGTATACCACACACACACACACACACACACACACACACACACACACGACAAATAAAATTAAGCGGTAACTAAACAGAGCAATGTAAAACCAATATAAAAACAACCCCCCCCCCCCCATGTCGCGGCGGTAAGCGTGCTAATGAAGAGCGTGGTGTTGACAGCCCAACAAACACAGAGCCGTATGAACATCACCCTCAAAACTGTCAGACTTTCGCCACCCGTTTCACAGAATGAGCGTGTCGCGCGTCGCTTCCATGAATGTTATTTTTGAATAACAGGTCGTCCGCTTCATATATGTAATATATCCCGTACTGAGTACATGAAGGAAACCCATATGGGAAGAAACAGGTTGAGGCAATCAGCAGCTTTGGCCTTGACTAAGTGACAGCAATCACAAGGGTAATGAATGCTATAATGTTAAATGTAATTTAGGTTGTCTTCCTGAGTTCACTGACACTTGACAATTCCAGATATAATTACATAAGGATATTTAGAATATACGCCGTGATCTGAAAGTTATAGCCAACGCTATCGACATGGCAGAAGAGTGGTCGATCCCACTTAAAAGTCACTGGTTGACGCAAGAATGGACACCCGGTCGCACAGTGGTAAACCCTCCAACAGGTCTTCATTGTGAGGGCAATTCCCAAGCCCCTCGAGCCCGTCGAAGAGAGATGTGTTTAGGATAAAACTGATTCACCAGTGATAAAATTTTACACACACACACACACACACACACACACACACACACACACACACACACACACACAGGTATATATATATATATATATATATATATATATATATATATATATATATATATATATGAGAGCCTCTGTGGTAAAGTGTGCGTTTTCGAACACTGAAGAACGACGGTTCGCGCCCCGCCAGGGTAATAAACTTTGGGAGCGTTCTTCAGGCCACGTACTGCTTTGGCGGACATAAGGGGTGCTGTGGCTGAACCAGTGTCGCATACTATAAAGTATGCTTGCACCCAGTCGGCTTGCGCGGGCCGATTACACTTGGTTCACAGACTACACGCACATCCAAAGCCACTCCAACACTACAGTTACACTTACAAGCACGTCTCACCCTATATACAATCTCTGCTAGACAGCCTAAGCCATTTGGTAGAGATACATAGGCTGTATCGTCCCCACTTCGGTCCTGCAGTGGACACACAAACGGCTGATGATATATATATATATATATATATATATATATATATATATATATATATATATATATATATATGTGTGTGTGTGTGTGTGTGTGAGTGTGTGTGTGTGTGTGCATATATTCATGTATACCTATACATATGAATGTATGCATGTATATGTTCATATATGTATATACACATACATATATATGTATATATATATCAGTCTGTCTATCTCTATATAAAGAATGAAAGAGAAAGTTTCTCTATCTGTCAGTCTGTCTGTCGTCTATAGAATTCGAGAAGGATGCATACATTTTAGAACTCTCTAAACAAACAGGTGTAACTTTTACAAATGTAGATGTGTACATTACAGTTGCTGAAGTGGCGCCTCTGATGGCAGAGATTAGAAATAAGTAGAAATAATCAAGTCAACACGATGGATACATGGTAGCCAATTACAGTACAGTAGGGTTTTTTACTTCTACAACCATAACATTATTAGTTACAGCGAGTCGGATAGACTGACCGACTGATGGGGTGGGGTGGGCAGGACAGTTGGGGTGAGTGCGCAGGGTTCGAGGGTGGGTTGGTAGTAATGAGCGGGGTTGGTGTGTGTGTGGGTAGTGGAAAAATAGATCCATGGCGAATATATCTCTGGGGAAATGTACCCAAGGAGGAACATAGGTTCAGGGTAAAACGTGGCCCGAAGTGTCTTCTCCCACAGAAATTGGCCATCCAGGGTCCCAGACAATGCCAGTACGCACAATCAAAGGTTTATACCCGGGCAACGCTGGGTCCCCATGGTAGTGTGTGTGTGTGTGTGTGTGTGTGTGTGTGTGTGTTTATATATATATATATATTGTTACATAGCCTATGATTTCATCATCCTTTGTGTAATTTTAACGCACAGTATGCTGCATGTTTGATCACGAGCGTGTTCTGCCTCAGTTCCCCCCTTCTACCGTTATAGTAAAGTAAGTCGACATCTCTGTTATACTTTGCGGGATTGTCATCTCTTTGTCCCCATGGCTTCATTTGCGCGTCCTCATTACAAGTTGTATCAAGCTCTCCTGGCCCCTATATAATGAGCTCAGTCTCTGCATCATTGCCACTTAGATCTGCTCCTCATTTTGTTCACATCTCTGTCCTCCCCTGTACAGATATTATTATTGTGAGTGCTCAAGAAGTCTCCAACCATCTAGCAGCTGTGTGTAATTTGAGTATAACTGTTGTTGCATTTTTTCTTGTACTGTATAGCATAAGTTTAATTTGTAGGCTTAATGAAGTTTTTGTAATTCATGTATGGATCTTTATGTCAGTCATTTTTGATAATAGTTTGTATCTGTAATTATTTATCTGGCATTCACTGAGTATTATCTGGTATCTCATTTCATCAGGGCTGACTTAGATAAATTTACTCTTGCTAATTTCGTGTTAATAGAGGCTATTGCAGTTAACCATATATTTAACCTGTTTATTTGCCATTACATTATCCTTATGAGTCCTGAATGTTTTGTTGTTAATTTAAGCATTAAACTTTAACTTGTAATTTTACCTAACTCTTTTGTTTTGAACCTGGAACTTTACGGGACAGTAGTGACTCTTCGTATTCTCACTTAAAGTGTACATTATCTTTCTCTGTTCCGTAACATAAATTTGGCGACCTCATATCAGGATATTCAGGATATTATCATAAGGATATTGTTTGATATTTTGTGACTGTGATATATTCATGATGGCTACTATTTCTACACTTGATGAAGCCAAAGATTTTTTGTCAAATGTGCAAACAGTGTGTGATATAGAAAACAGAACAAAGAATGAACTTAAGCTTGTTGCTCAACAATTGGGAATTGCAGTTCACTCTCATCATTCTAAAGATCAAATTGTTGGCATGATTAATAAAAGCTTGTTTAATGTAACTCCTCCAAATGAGCAAACGCAGATTGAATTAGCTAAGTTACAGCTAGCCCTGCAGGAGGCTCGTGTGAAGGAAGCTGAATTTCAAGCACGTGCTAAGGAGGCTGATGTTAAGGAGGCTGAGTTTCACGCACAAGTTGAACTTGCTAGGATTCAGGCAGACCATGAGTATCGCATGAAACAATGTGGAACTGGATCATCACGCTCTGATGATTTTGATGTGGCTAAAAATGTTAAACTTGTCCCTCCTTTTAATGAATCTGATTTAACTAAGTATTTTCAGTTGTTTGAGAGGGTAGCTACAGGTTTTAATTGGCCTAAGGAGTATTGGCCAGTACTCCTTCAAACTGTTCTCACCGGTAAAGCTCAAGTAACTTATGCATCTTTGCCTCAGGATCAGTCTGATAATTATGATGTAGTTAAGAGCTTGATTCTTAAGGCCTATGAGCTTGTTCCTGAAGCCTATAGAGTAAAATTTAGGACAACTTACAAGCAAGATAAGCAATCCCATGTTGAGTATGCAAAAATCAAAGAAGATCTGTTAGAGCAGTGGTTAAATTCTAAGAATGTGGATTCTGATTTTGGTAAATTTAAGCAGATGATTTTGCTGGAGGATTTCAAAAGGTGTATTTATAAAGATGTAAGCCTATATCTTGATGAGAAAAGAATAGATAATTTGTCTGATGCTGCAGTTTTAGCTGATGAGTATGTTCTCACTCACAAGAGATATTCTAGAGAAAAAGGGAAAGCTGAGAGTAAGTACGTTGCCTCTACTCAGAGTACAGGTAACAGGAAAGAGAATAAGGATGATGTTTCTCAGGAAGTAAATACCAGCTTCACCTCTAGATTTCAGAAAAGTAAATGTACTTATTGTAGTAAGCTTGGTCATACTACGGAGAGATGTTTCAGGAGACAGCGTGATGTGAACAAAAAGGAGTCTTTAAATATTCAGTCAATTGGTCTAGTGTCCACTCTTGAGAGTTCCCAGAATTCTTTAACTGAGTTAACTGAACCTGCTTTGAGGGGTAACTTAAATTCTCATGATGGAGCTCCTCTTTTGAGCAGTAACGTGGGTGACACTCTCAAGAGTTCATGTGCTAATTTCTGTCTGATGGTTTTGTCAGTCCTCTGGACAGTAATGACAGGAAATCAGTTAAAATATATCGTGATACAGGTGCTTGCCAATCCCTTATGCTGACCAGTGTTCTAGGCTCTAATGTTAATTCCTCTGATGAAACTGTAATCTTACAAGGTGTAGGGAATAATTACTTCTCTGTTCCTCTGTGCAGAGTGAATTTAGAGTCTGGTTTTGTTAATGGTTCTGTTATGGTTGGGTTGGTTGAGACACTCCCAATGTCAGGTGTAACTTTCTTACTTGGAAATGATATTGGTGGAAGTCAAGTGTGTCCAGCTCCTCAGTTGTCTAGTGAGCCAGTGGCTGCGTCCCAGGATTGTGATGTCCCTGATGTGTTCCTGCATGTGCTGTCACTAGGGCTAAGTCTAAAGTTACTGGTGATTTAGGGGATAATGATGATGATGATGTTATCCTAGCTGACACTTTTCTTGCTAATTTGGACCACTCACCAGATGAGGCAGTACCCCGTAGTGTTGATAATTTGTCTCGTCAAGAGTTGGTTGAGTTGCAGGTTGCTGACCCTGAGTTGAAAGGTCTAGCTAACTCTGCTTGCAGTGAGGAAGAGTCAGCTGGTGCTTCTACTTGTTATTATGTAAAGTCAGGAGTACTTATGAGGAAGTGGAGACCCCCAACAGCATCAGCCGACTGTGAATGGGAGGTTGTACATCAAGTTGTCATCCCTCGTGTTTGTAGGCAGGATATCATTAGAGTGGCTCATGATTCCAGTTTGGCAGGACACCTTGGAGTGAGGAAGACTGTGGCACGCATTTTGAAACACTTCTACTGGCCAGGTATCTTCAGGGATGTTTCCTGGTATTGTAAGTCTTGTCACACCTGTCAAGTTGTAGGGAAGTGTAATCAGACTGAAAAGGTTGCACCTCTAGTTCCCATTCCTCCTTTTGAGGCGCCTTTCACCCGTGTGTTGGTGGATATTGTGGGCCCTCTTCCTAAGACTTCTTCAGGATTTTCTTATGTGTTGACCATGATTGATATGGCTACTCGTTATCCTGAAGCCATTCCACTTAGAAACATCTCAGCAAAGAACGTGGTTAAGGAAATGCTAGGGTTCTTCACAAAGTTTGGTCTGCCCAAGGAGGTACAGTCAGACCGAGGAAGTAATTTCATGTCAAATGTTTTCAAGCAGTCTCTGAAAGAGTTGGGCATCTCCCAGATCACGTCTTCAGCTTACCATCCCCAGACCCAAGGAGCGTTGGAGAGATATCATCAAACACTCAAATCGATGCTCAAGAAATACTGTTTGGAACATCAGAAAGACTGGGATAAAGGTCTTCCATTCGTTGTGTTTGCTGCAAGAGAATCTCCAAATGAATCACTGGGCTTCTCACCTTTTGAACTACTGTTTGGCCATGAAGTAAGAGGACCCCTTAAGCTACTCAAGGAATGCTGGCTGTCGGAGGAAGATGACGTCAACCTGCTGGAGTATGTGATGAATTTCAAAGAACGGCTGTCCACTGCTTTACAGCTGGCGAGAGAGAATTTAGGAGCTGCTCAGGAGAAGATGAAGACTTGGTATGATAAGAAGTCCAGGTTACGCCACTTTCAGCCAGGAGATCAGGTTTTGATTCTGCTACCAGTGCATGGGCAACCTCTTCAAGCCAAGTTTAGTGGTCCTTATTTCGTGGAGAAGAAACTCAGTGATGTGAGCTATGTCATCGCCACACCAGATCGTAGAAAGAGCAAGCAACTATGTCACATCAACATGCTAAAGTTATATCACAAGCGGGACGAAAATAATCCAGTCTGCACTGTAGCAGTTCCACCCGAGTCTGCAAGTGAAGCTCTCCCATGCAGTATGAGCCTGAGTGATAGTTTGGGGAAGAATCCTGATATGAATGATCTCCAGACTAAGCTTTCTCATCTACCACCCAAGGAAAGGCAGGAGTTTTCGGCATTACTGCAGGAGTACCCGCAAGTGTTCCGTGCTACTCCAGGAAGAACCCCTGTGTTGATGCATGATGTCGATGTTGAAGACGCAAAGCCAATTAAATTGCCTCCTTACCGTGTGAACCCAGTGAAAGTTCCTCTCATCCAGAAGGAGCTTGGCTACCTGTTGGACCGCAAGATGATTGAGCCCTGTCAGAGCGAGTGGAGTTCTCCTGTCACTCTAGTCCCTGAGCCAGGTGGGTCACAGAGGCTTTGCATCGACTACAGACGTGTTAATCAGATAACCAAAACAGACACTTACCCTCTCCCTCGTGTGGAAGATTGCATAGACAAGATCGGAAAGGCTAGGTACATAAGTAAGTTTGATTTGTTAAAGGGATACTGGCAAGTACCTATGACTGAACGTGCTAGGGAGATCTCATGTTTTGTAACATTAGGAAAGTCATTTGCATGTTCTGTAATGCCATGTACAGATTGTTTTAGAGTAATAAGAAATTTCCTTTGTAAATTTCTTTTTTCTTTGTGGGGAGGTGTTGCATAGCCTATGATTTCATCATCCTTTGTGTAATTTTAACGCACAGTATGCTGCATGTTTGATCACGAGCGTGTTCTGCCTCAGTTCCCCCTTCTACCGTTATAGTAGAGTAAGTCGACATCTCTGTTATACTTTGCGGGATTGTCATCTCTTTGTCCCCATGGCTTCATTTGCGCGTCCTCATTACAAGTTGTATCAAGCTCTCCTGGCCCCTATATAATGAGCTCAGTCTCTGCATCATTGCCACTTAGATCTGCTCCTCATTTTGTTCACATCTCTGTCCTCCCCTGTACAGATATTATTATTGTGAGTGCTCAAGAAGTCTCCAACCATCTAGCAGCTGTGTGTAATTTGAGTATAACTGTTGTTGCATTTTTTCTTGTACTGTATAGCATAAGTTTAATTTGTAGGCTTAATGAAGTTTCTGTAATTCATGTATGGATCTTTATGTCAGTCATTTTTGATAATAGTTTGTATCTGTAATTATTTATCTGGCATTCACTGAGTATTATCTGGTATCTCATTTCATCAGGGCTGACTTAGATAGATTTACTCTTGCTAATTTCGTGTTAATAGAGGCTATTGCAGTTAACCATATATTTAACCTGTTTATTTGCCATTACATTATCCTTATGAGTCCTGAATGTTTTGTTGTTAATTTAAGCATTAAACTTTAACTTGTAATTTTACCTAACTCTTTTGTTTTGAACCTGGAACTTTACGGGACAGTAGTGACTCTTCGTATTCTCACTTAAAGTGTACATTATCTTTCTCTGTTCCGTAACAATATATATATATATATATATATATATATATATATATAATCAGCCACTGTACACTGCCAAACAAGGGGCTCTCCCAACACTTTCCATGAATTCCTTGACTGTGCCAATCTCTGTCATGTTTTTTCCTGTAAACTTCTCTGTCTCATCTCCCCAACTCTTTTCTGGCCTTACTGCTACACTCAAAATATTTTGGAGTACAGTCAGTCAGCCTTTTGCTTCATCGGGTATCCCTTATTCTTGCTACACGACCTACCCATCTCCATTTTTGTTCTTTTATAACTTTTATAAAGTCTTTGACTTTAATCTGCTCTCTCACCCATGTTGATCTTTTATTGTATCTTAAAGATATTCCCAACATTGACCTTTCAATTGGTCTTTGAGAACTGATTACAGCAGTTGATTTTCCATCGATATTTACATTTCCAGGTCTCTCAGCCGTACATCATAGGTGGAATTATGCAATCGTTACATACCTTTCGTTTGTTACATATTGGCAAGCTGCTTTTCATGTTATCTCTGTGTTTACCAAAAGTTTTCCATCCAATTGTAATGCATCTTCCTATTTCGCTATCATGGTTTTTCGCTAGTTTTAATATTTGCCATAAATAATTGTACTCTTCGACTTCTTCAAGAATTTCTTCGCTTATTCTGATGACGCTCTATCCTGAGATAAGCCTTACTGGTGTATAAGCATATGGTCTCTCTCTATATCTTAAAAACATACTCCCCAACTTCTCTGTTAGTATAGTTCCACAGTATAGGCAGTCGTTCAAGCTAGCTAATCCTTTGGACGCTTTACCACTACAATTAAAAACTATTCTTATGGGAGTTGTTACTGAATCCTTGCTTACAGCATGATGTAGTAAATAATGTCCATCTTTATGATTAACAGGGAACTCTACTTCTCTGCATTTATACTTCAATTGATCCTTTATAATATCATCGTATACTATTAGAATTTCTGAGTTGTCTCTCAGCTTTCTTCGAACAGAATTTTACTGGGCCGTAGCTGTCTGGTAATTCATTGGCAGCTCTGAATGATTTAGCTTCCATGGTAATCCATTTCAATAACGTACATCTTCAAATTCCACAGACTGATCATACAAATCCATAGTTATTTTCTCTTCAGGGGCTGGTTCTTCAGGATGTTTTCCCACAGTATCCAAGTCCCACAACTTGTGTACAGGTTCAATTTTCTCATCCAGTAAGTCGTTTTTTTTAGTAGGTTCTAATTCTGCACTTATTCTAGCTACCATCAATGACTGTGTTGGGGTTACAAAGACTGAGTCTACCAATTCGGTCTCTCCTCAGGCTTGCATTGGGAAAGGCAATTGACCCATAATAAGGCTACCTCCTGGACTCTTGAACAACTGTCCTTCATTCTTCTCGAAAGTCCTATGTAGGACCCACAGTATCTGATTTCACATCCTGTTTAGCCAACCTTATCCCTAAGCTCTGTAGATGATCAGGGGTTTCCTTCAGTCCTTTGTTAAATATACTTGTTTCCATCTCATCCAGTACAGCTGCTGTTATACGGCATTTATATCTGCCAGGTTGTATTAAAGGTATAACTAAATCAAAGGATTGTGCTTCCTTAGTAGTTAAGAACCCTGTAATGGCTAGATTTACTATGCCTATAACGGGTAACCTTAATATCTTTACAATATCAGCAGAAATGAAGGTTTTCTGTGCACCCGTATCAAAAGGAGTACATGCCGATACACTTTTGCTTTCTATCATTACCTTCATATCTGCAATAGGAACTGCAGCTGGCATTGTTACTGGAGTGTCTGCTTATGCAACAGTCATATTATTGACACTTGCCGATTTAGGGATTTCATGCTTGACCATCCATGGACACAAATTACCATGATGATTATCTCTTTTGCATTTGAAACAGAGATTTAATTTACTTCTACAGTCTATGGATGTGTGCCCTGAATTCATACTAATCATACAACACCCCAATTCATTCAGCCCCACTATTCTAGAGGCATGATGATAACTCTGACAAAACACAGTGGAATGTTGTCCACTACAAAACACGTCCTTTTCTGTCCTTTGCCATGGAAGCTTTTACCTCATTATCATCCGCTTGTCCATTCTTTGTCCTTGGTAATTTCTTCTCAGATTTTATGGAGCTAATAAAAGTGCCGACGTCCTCTTTATTTATAGGCTTAATTGACCCTGACTTAGGTTTCACAGCCAGTTGGTTAGTGGTTCTTTTCTTTAATTCCACCTTTTGTTTACCTTCAGCAGGCTTTTCCGTACAGGAGAAATTATCCTTTTGGTATCTACCATTCTATGTATTCTTGGTTCTAGGTAGCATGTAAAAGAAGGCAATTCTAGAAAACACCCAACCTGCTGCATTTACATCATCGTAAGTACCTTTCATTCATTCATTGCCAGACGCCATGTATCCCAAACGGGGTGGCCAAGGGCTTAGAGTTAATTGTTTTACAGAGAGGGGCACTAATCCTCCACCAACCACACTTGACACGTAGGGAGAACGTTATGCCAACAGCATCTGGTGTTCCCAGGCGGTCACCCATCCAAGTACTAACCAGACCCAACGTTGCTTAAAGCTTGTAAATTACAGCTCACTGCAATTCAAAAGTATTACAAGGAATCAGAATCTTGTTCAGGTATGGGTAATTTAATTAGTCTTCAGTAACTGGGTAATGTCCTGCTCCCTGTCTTCATAATTCTGTCTAAGGATAGTCAAAGCCACCTCATAATGATTTTCTTCAACAGGCAATCCACTTATCAGTTTGTAAGGCGTGTCCTTGACCTGTCCTAACAGATGGGAGAAGTTACTTACATTGGAGAGGCCTGTTCTGTCCTGGACTAAGTATTTAAATTAACCCCCAAAGGATCTCTAATTTTGCTCCCCATCAACCTCTAGGAGAGTAATTTCTGGTAGTGCGGTTTTGCCACAATTCGAGTTTCCGCGGTAGAATTAGCTAATTTTGTTTGAAGCAAGTGTACGATTGTTATATATCCCTGTACGTTACTTTCGTACTTCCGATTTGCTGATTCAAACAGATCCTTATTATCTTCCTTCACAACAGTTGCTTCTAAATTAGTATAACTTTCTTCATACTTAGTCCATCTCTTTTTAAATATGTTCAAAAGACTACTTAATTTCTCCTTTGACATTGGTTTCCTCTAATACTTCATTACAATCATTTATAGCTCCTGTTACCCATCCTGCTTTACCACTCGTTAACTTCTTCATCCAAGAAAACATTTTTGGGCTGATAACCTTATTTACACTTTAAGTTCCTATATTTGCACTTTAAATATTGATAATTGTGGGTAAGGTTATGTTAACCTCTCCCCCTGGGTTGCTGAACTGCATTGGTTATACCTTTGACCCCAAAATCAGAAGAACAACAAATTTACCTTAGCTCAGAAGCAGTTGATCACATTAAATTTTGACAACTGTAAGGATGTGTTTTCGTTTAAACCAATTCCCTTGGATTGTTATACCGCTTGGGTTATGCCTTTGTCCCCACAATCTTCTCCTCCCAGAAAAAGGATAATACGGTTTCTGTCCCAAGAATCTAACCCTGAACTAGTTTAAAGCCTCAGGACACATTTGCCACTCCTCACTCGGTGCTCAAAAAAAAAAAATATATATATATATATATATATATATATATATATATATATATATATATATATATATATATAGAGAGAGAGAGAGAGAGAGAGAGAGAGAGAGAGAGGTGGCCTGTAGTCCTAACGGACCCAGGTTCGAATCCCGGCTGGGGCAGGGAACAGTTTAAGGATTTGAATTTCATTAAAATCAGGCTTTACTGATCTACCAGAAGACCCGCCGACATGTCGTAAAAATACCCCCGCTAATACCAATACACCAGTCCTGTATGAGACAGCCCTAGCATGTATTCAATATGGACGGTGGGTGTTAGCGCCGAAGTGGTGACATGTAGAGGTGTATGGTATGTAGGAGGACTGCTGGGCCTTGAGAGCAGGCTGTGAAGCCTATGCCCAGAGTCGGACACACACACACACACACACACACACATATATATATATATATATATATATATATATATATATATATATATATATATATATATATATATATAATTTCCGTTTGAAGTTATTCTACTATCAACACCAAGTTAAACTGAGTAATAGGAGCCTCTTTAAGTGAGTGGGTATATCTAACCCTAACTCACCTATTCTTTATCCTCATATCCTAGCTAGTTCCCCCTCATTTGGTCGACCCCTGAAGATTCTTAGGTGGACAGTGTCGGAATGAAAGCTGACGACAGGCTAGCGGTCTTGGTTAGGTTTGCAATGGTCTATCCAAGCTTCCTGGTGCAACTTATTTACAGCCTGCAGCTTGAACGATCTTAAGGGACTGACTGAGCAATGACATATCTTCCTCCTTCACAGGATTCAGAGATGCCAAAAATTATTTAATTACAATTACTTAGATACAATGAATTACCTCACGAAACTTATAGGGAAGGTCTAACTTGACAAATCAACCTTATTTTCAGAGAAGAATAAGATCAAATATTCATTTCATGTACATTAAGGTATAATATCTTCTCCCGTTTTCCACGTCACCAGAACACACAGGCGAAATCTGATACAGTGGAATCTTCCTAAGTGTAAATACACGTATTTACAATATAGTTGTCCATAAAGGTTAAACACAGTAGCATTTAGTTTATTAATCATATGGATTATTAAGCAGGAACTACAGCAAATCCCTGGGTTAATAATCGGCTTGAACTAGCAACAAGCGTTCTTTGGAATTTTTCGCTGCCTACAACAGGGACAACTATTATAATCTTGGACATTTTACCGCTAAACACAAAATATCTCGATCTGGGGGAATATAGTTTTTGCAATTATTATCATTTTTCCTCCTCCTCCTCCTCCTCTTCTTCTTCTTCATATTCTTAAATCTAAAGCTATTAAAATGAATCTCATTACAAGTGTCTACAGTGTTTAAATCACAGTAATTATGCTGAATATGGATTCAGATCAACATAAACATCGTGGCAGTGCCCGCTTGCTTACTCAAATTTTTCTTTTGAAGTTCTCTGTTAAATACAGTAACAATATATTCTCATATTTAACTGCTGTGCACTTACTTTTGAGCATAATTAAGAAATAATCTTCTCAGGAAACATAACGCTCAGTTGGTTACATATTGGAATTACTCATATCGAGGGAAAGAGAAATTCTACCATATTTCAATAGTAATACGATTACCATAGGAGTCGAGAAGAAAACATTTTTCATTTCCGTAAGCTTAAGGCTCCATATTGCTGCATGTGTTAATGCTAGTAATTGATTTTTATGCAAAAACAGACGCCCGATGGGGGTGAGTTTGAAAAAAAAAAAAAAAAAAAAATCTTTCCACAGTAATATTATGACGACTGACGAAGCAGCATATAACACAAGACAAAAATAACAATTTCACAAATAAAGGAGAGCAAATCAGCACGAGATGAAAGAAGCTGGATATAAGGGCTAATAAAAACATGGGCAATGTTACGCTGTTGCAATCTCCACCCTACCAAGCACATATCCCCCACCTCCCTGCACACCTAACCAAGCGCATAACGGCCCTCACCCTCCCCACCCCACCCCCTCTGTATAACACAGAGACTATCTATCTATCTATCTATTGCCAGACGCCTCAATCCCGTTTGGGGTGGCCACAAACAAATCGCCTCCAAGTCGCCCTGTCCCCCGCCATTTCACCACCCTGCTCCCAACTCACACCCCCCTCTCTCATATACCTCTCCACCCCATCCCTCCATCTCATCCTCGGTCTCCCCCTCCCTCTTCCACCCTCCACCTCACTCACATACACTCTCTTCGTCAGTCTTTCACCCTCCATCCTCTCCACATGGCCAAACCACCTCAGTGTGTTCCTCACAACGCTCCCTATCACATCCACATCAACACCACAACGCTCCTTTATAACACAGAGACATTAAAACTTAAAGATGACAGAGAAAATCATCATCATCATCTCAGCTACCAACACCACCATTATCGTCATCATCCTCACCAACATCTCAATAAACCATCATCACTGCCATCATCATCATCATCATCGTCATCATCATCATCATCATCATCATCATCATCTCGACTACTACCACCATCTATCATCATCTCAATGGGCACTACCACTACCATCATCATCATCTCTATCACCACCACCACCGCCGCCATCATCATCATCATCATCATCATCATCATTAACACCACCACCACCACTGGACACACCAGCATCATCATAAACGTCATCATCTCAACTACCACCATCATCACCATCACCATCATCACCAACACCACGAACAGCATCTTTGCAACCCGCCATCTGTCTTCAGATTACTTGCACAGGGTGCACTGAAATCTGAGTTTTTCTTTTTTTTACTTTTTCATTATATTGAAAAAAAGAAAAAAAGAAAAAACTGCTTGACACAGCATTCTACCTATCGAAAGGCACCAGTTCACAATAAGACACATAACTGTGTGAAAATTTCACGACTCTACAGTTAATACTTTCTGAGCTTTGCTCCGGAAAGGAAACCTCTACACCTTTTTACTTTTTCATTATTTTCATGAAAACAACTTAAGACACTGCATTCTACCTATCAAAAGGCACCAGTTCACTATAAGACACATAACTATGTGAAAATTCATTACTATAATTAGCGCCTTCTGAAATTTGCTCTGGAAACGAAATTTCTACGCCTGGCCAGCAGCCCTGCTGCCCAACTCTTCGGACGGACGCCAGTGATAACAGTACACTCCTCTGACTTTGTCAGGTGGAAGGTAAAAAAGAATACCAATGTTTAGGTAAGGAAAGGCCGGATAAAAGGAGCAGCACAGTGAAAGAAAACCATAAAAAAGGAAAGAGCTAAAGTTGTAAAAAGTTCGTTACGTGCAGTATTAAAGAAACGGCGAAGAACTGAATAAGTGTGACGGTAACGGAGGGAGGGTGTGGCACAAGCAAAAATCATATGCTCAAGGGACTCTGATGGGACCTCCCAGACATCAGGCGCAGGGTGATCAATATAATGAAATAGTTTTCTAAAAGGTTATACAGCTGTACACACATTTATCTTCCTGGAGGACAAGATAAAAGAATATTACAGAAGCATTCCCTGTGTATCCCAGCATATGAATAATAAACAAAGGGGACTAAAGAATTAGGACAAATCTGCCAATCAATCTTCATTTTACACTGATTGAATAATAATAATAATAATAATAATAATATAATTTTGGCGCCTGGTGGTTTAGCTGGTAATTATTGCGCTCCAGTCGGATTGAGCCGGTGAAGGTTTATATCCAAGGGTTGGTTGGGGTTTATTGCTCATGTAATGCCACTCAGGGATGAGTGAGGCTGGTAACTCTCATCTTAAATGTCAGGACCAACTTGCTTAGCCCCGAGCTGCTACGCTCCTCATGGGGCAACGTAGGATTGGATGATGATGATGATAATAATAATAATAATAATAATAATAGTAATAATAATAATAATAGTAATAATAATAATAGAAATCATCACCATCATCATCATCATCATCATCATCATCCGGACCTCGTTTCCCACCCTAGGGCAGGGTGAGGAGTTCCAACGTCCAGACAGTCTAAGTTTGCCCATTTCAGTTGGCCATAATAATAATAATAATAATAATAATAAAGTCGAAAGAGGAACCAGAGGAGGCATCCACCTGTAAAGTCTAGGTTATTATGTCCGAATGAGTATAGGAGTGATGAATATTTAAATGAATGCAAGTAACAAGAAAATGTAGCCGCAATCAGTGAATAAAATTAAGGTGATGAGAAAGGGAGAATAGACGCGCTAGAATGTAAAGAAGAGGAAATCAAGAAAAATGGGGTGAATAGATGCTCTAGAATGTAAGTAGGAGAAAAGAAGAGGAAATCAAGAATAATGCAAAAAAAAAAGAAAAAAAGTTTGTGGACAGTTCCCGAGAAGAGGAATAGGGTACTCGAAGTAGTCGATTTGAATGTAAGTGTTGGTGATATAGCAGTGAAAAGAACATGAGGGGCTGGTGCCATAAGAAATTATACGGTGTACCGAACATCAAACTCAAGCTTGTGCAAGAAAGTGTTAAGTGCGGCAAAGAACATGTATATAGCTGATCGAATAAAATGTCTGAAAGAAACATACAAACCAGATTATGGATTGTGTATAACTTTTAGGGCTGTAATTTCTGTCAGTGCAATTACCCCAGAAAGTTATATTAACTTTACTTCTGCAAGCGTGTTATTATGCACTCCAGCGGGGTGGCTGCCGAACACATTAATATACAGTCTGACTTACTTGTTCAGTCTCACAGCTATCGTGGTTGATTGTTTTCACTAAAGCAAGTTTGAAATATCACCAATTAAACGCCCCTGATCTTTGTGGGCTTTGCGCCAGTCGTTTCATTTCTCATCTGTTATAGACCGCTGATAGCAAGTGATCATTCACATATCTCTTATAATTAGGTTTCATATTGCGCTCATACCCTGGGTAGCCTAGCTGTCGTTATGCAGTTTTCATTATCTTAAGATCAGTAAATGAAACTTTCACAAACTGTGTAATGTAAATAATTATTTACCTATTATTTATTTATTTCTTCCTGACTAAAAAATATATAGCAAAAGCAGAGCTCACACAAGTCATCAATATAAGAAACGTATGGGGCTCCAAAGCAACAAATTGCTGACTCATGTTTTATGGCATCACCATCACTTATCATTAAAATCATAAAATGATTTTCTAATTCTCTTTAAACCTGTTTAATTATTATGCTGCCACTCAGAAATCAGAGTAAGATCCACACCAGTTGGTTGGTACTGGTGCATGGACATCGCCTCAAGGCTGAAGTTGAGGTGGGGGCCAATGTATACCCGTGGCGGTGCTGTGGAAGGCACCACCACTGAGCTCTAACATGAAGGAGCTATCTCCGCAGCGACCATGATTTAATGCCGCCATACTGAAACGCTGCTACTCATCGCCTCCACCATGTTAATGCAACTATAACACTGTTCTTAGCTTGCTGTCTCTACTTCCTGTTGCATCTATGTATTATGTATGTATCATAATAAAAAAATGTAATATAGATTACGATTTTTTTCTGCCTAGCTCTATGAATCATAAGATTCATTTAGCCAAGAGTATGAATAAAACAACGTCTCAAGTTGCTGTAGTGCAGAACGTTACTTTAGTACCAATAGCTTCCTCTGTGATGACTCTGTTAATGTGATGTACCCAATAATACTGTTGCACTGTGATACCAGTTTTATTAATTTGTGAACATGACTGTCCTCAGTGGAGGTGTCAAACATATTGGTGTCAAGACAATCAATTATTCTCTGAATAGTAATACTGTGCGAAATGTTGGGTAACATAGCTGTAGAAATAACTAGTGGCATAGGCTGATGTTTTAAGATTCTTTTTTCTTTCGCAAAATATGAATGCACTTCCCAGTTTCATGACAGATTTTAGTTACATTCTCATTTGCATACAGGAGGCCTCCCCTGTCTCTCTTGCCAATAAAATTGCTCAAGTAACTATAGCCTCTAGTTGCTAATTAGCCAGTGCTTCTTGAGAAGGAAGAATCTTCTTCCCGGCCATTTAACGTATCCAGTAATCTTGTAGAATTAGCAGCAAGATATATTTCTCACCTGTGAAGTAAAATGCCACCTCTCTCCGATGAATTCCTGTGCACAATTTTGCATTCGTAAGCTGTGCAGTGGACAGGGCATTATATTTTCTGGGCTCATCGGCTGCTTTCAAAAGGTGTGAGAGTCAGGCGGGGTGCTAAAACATTGTTGCCACCACACCAGCGCCGCGCTGACGGCGGACACGCAAACTACGCAGCTCTACCCATGAGAAAGCCTCTCCATATTGCAGAGTTCAGTGGGCATCACGCATCCTTCCATTCGGCGCCTTCCCCACCCCTAGCTGCTGCCATAATATGAGAAGAATCTGGTGATCCCCGTGGAGGCTTACCGTTAATTACTAGGCATGTCAGTAGTGTAGCACTGTACTAGGATCCCCTTGGGGTAAAAGGAGATGCAGGAAATTTCTTGAAATGCATAATGATCAGTTTAGTCGTTCATCTGGAGCCACATAATATCATTACAAGAATAACAAAAAGGAGCACTCAGAGAATGCAACACCTGCACCCTACAAATGATCAAAGGGCCAAATATTCGACTCTGCTGTGTAACCTTGACTTTTTTTTTTTAAATAACAGGAGAGAGGAAGGAAAAACAAAAGAGTAAAAAAAGTAACCCATACACCAGACTACAGATGTCCTCCATTCATAAAAAAAATCTGTAACACCTGGACTTGATGAGCTGTAGGTTGAAGTTTGGGGGGAAACCACCCTGAAGAAGCGTGTTCCAAAGAGATGCAGTTCGGGGAATAAAAGACTTCTAATAGGCAGAAGTTCTGGAATATGGCAGTGTGACAGTTCAATCATGAGCGGTACCAGATGCCCGCGTAGCGCCTTGGAAGGCGTGAAGAGGTGGCACAATGGATGCAACTTCGTCTGAGCGTTTGCCATAAAAGTAACTGTAAAATAATGCAAGGAAGGCAACATTCCTTCAACTTGTAGGGGAGGCAGTTCATTTGTAATAGTAGTGTTGTTAATAATTCTAACAGCTTTGTTCTGAATTTTATCAAGCCGTTTTAGTGCAACCTCTCCACATCCATTCTGCAAGGGTGAGCAATATTCAAGCTAAGAGCACACATGACTCATGTAAATTATTGCTAACTGCTCGTCAGTGAAGTTGCGGACTCTGTACAATAATCCAAGTTTCTCTGAAGCGGTTTTAGCAAGTGATTTAATGTGAGAGGTCCAACTGACGGCATTGTTAAATGCAATACCGAGAATTTCATTTTTTGTAGAGAGTGATAGGAATATTAGCGGCACTGAAGGTAATATAGGAATCAGGCAATATCTGTCTATTAGTAAACCGTATATATTTGGTTTTCCTAGCATTAAATGCTGCAATGTTATTTTGTCCCCATTCAGTGATCATACATAAGTCTTGATTCATGGAGATTGCTGTACTGAGTTGTGAGTTAGAGATATTAATGTTTGTGAATGGGTATTTAAATGTGAATGAACTGTGAATTGTTGAGTAATCTGCATATGAATAAGTGGGGTTATGGGTGACAGATAAGAAATTATTAATATGAATTAGGAATAAGGTTGGAGCCAGAACTGAACCCTGTGGATTCTATCTATCTATCTATCTATTGCCAGACGCCATAATCCCGTACGGGGTGGCTATTTGACTCTGAATTATTTGTTTTACAGAGAGGGGCACTAATCCTCCACCAACCCACTTGATAAGTAGGGAGCCCGTATGGTTTGGTTATATGGTTACCACCCAGCGTCGTAATGCCCTGTGGCATGCTGGCATTAATCGAGTGGAAATTGTAATATACATCATGTACTTTTACTCTTATCTTTCTGTTGCTGTGACATGAGGAAATCAGAGGAACAAAATATGATAGGCCACAGCAAGGGAGCCTGGATGGCAGGGAATGGTGCCACACTCTGTCAAAAGCGTTAATAATATCAGGGGCTACTGCATGAGTTTCTTCATGTTAGTCAATTGACTGATGGTTGGCATGAGTCAGAAGATTGAGTATATCAACAGTGGATTTTCGTTGCACAAACCATACTGTCTATCACTAATTAAGTTTGGATTTGAGATGTTTAACAATGTTCTTATTAATTACAGTCTCAAATACTTTACCAAGAGAAGATGTGACAGCTAATGGTCTGTAATCAAGGGGGTCAGAGGAACTTTCTTTCTTTGGAACTGGGTGGATATTGGCTTCTTGTCATGAATTAGGGAATGAAGAAGTACGTATGCATAGTCTTGATAATTTTGCTAGAACAGGAGCAAGTTCTGGGGAACACTTTTTCAAAACAGTTGGAGGAATTCCATCTGGACCTGCAGCTTTGTTGGTTGGTAAACTGCCTAGAATGGATTTTACATATCTAGTCTGTATCTTAAGTGGAGCAGTTTCGGAAGGGTCAAGTTCGACAGATTGTTCTCGAAACTGAATTACTTCGTTCTTGTTTGACCCTAAGCCTTTTAAACAAGATTTTTAAAATGCATAAAAATAACTTCTTACGTGTGCCTCGGCATGTGAACTTACCTTCTGATATATTATTATGAAAAAACAAAAAAAAAGTGAATTCCTTGGCAGACCCTTAACAATTTTATAGAATTTAGTCCATATCGTGTCAAAACTACCTGTATTTTAGTTATTTTGTTAACACACAAACACACACGGGTCGAGCGCTGACCGTGCCTCATAACCTTAACCTTTAACAGACTGATCTCAAAATTTAATCTCCTCGTTCTTGCATTACTCTCAACCCTTCCAGTAAATATGGTGTAATTTGAATCTATGTGTTTTAAAGCTGACTTTGCCATGTGACCTTGAGCACTGACCTGTCATTCTTAGATAAAAGTTCATTCCCTTGGCTGACCTTCAATACCTTTACCAAATTATGGTGAAATCGGATTATAACTGAGCCTATTGTTTTAGTTCACACCCCCTTCCCCCTCCACACACAAGCGCCGGGAAATATTAAACCCTCCTAGCTATTGCCCATTCATGTGTAATAAAGTACTGCACAAAAGTAAATCATGACTATTATGAATCTATAGTCATGGTAATAAATGACACAAGATGAGTATCAGCAGTTCTTCTTGATGTTTAAGTATTGAAAGCCACCCGTGAGTCATGTTCTTGTGTAAAAAAGCAAATATAGCATGCCGTGATCACCGACATGACAAGGTTAAAACAAAGAAGAAGCGATCGGCTGGGATAAGTATGAAGATGGACTGATCTGTATATGAAGAAGTGCAAAATCTGAGATTTATGAGGTTTATGGGATAAGAAAAGTGGTGTAAAAAAAAAAAAATGGCTTCAGTACGGTGGTTACTGAAATACTGTATTTGTTTTCAGTCCGCTGAGAAAGGATAACATTTACTAAACCAAACTGTAACACGCCAGCCTAGGGCAACAACTTATGTAATGCTTAATATTCGATATATATATATATATATATATATATATATATATATATATATATATATATATATATATATATATATATATATATATATATATATATATATATATATATTGTAAGGTAACTACGACCGCGTTAGTATGAGAATTCCCAGTAACCGGGGAAACCTTATTGCTTCTGAGATGAAATATAAACAATGTTATTTTTGGATTTCTTTGTGTGTGTGTGTGTGTGTGTGTGTCCAGATTCTCAATCGTTGTGAGTGTGAATATTTGAGGTTCGCTGTGAGTTGAAATTTTACTATAATGACAACTTCGAAATGTTCGGTATATGATTAAAGTAAAGTACTTAAATACTACTCTTATGCGAACTAATTTGGATAGAATAATTATACGAGTATTTTCTATTTCTTGGGATCCATGGCATGAAGATAAAGCAAAATCAAATCGAAAAAATCATTCAGTATGGAAGTGTCTAACAGATTTCATTTTGGCTTTCAATATTATATTTGGCTTATAGCAGACCTCCTCCAGTGGGAAGGTCCAGAAGTCTCCAATGGCTCCATTAACTTCTGCAGGAAGGTAATATCTATCCTAGTGTCCTTTTTCTAGTCAGACGACGATATATGACGGGGCTTCATTACAAAGCTCATATGAAACTGCCAGTCATTTGCGTCTGTCGGAATCTTATTAATAATGGCACTCACCTGGCAGAGGCTCTTGACCGCTCCAGCCACCCTCACCTACCTGAAATAAAGTTATTGTTATTATTATCTCGGCACTTCTTAGCAAGTTCACCAATCCACATTTTTTATTTTTTTTACTTTTATGCCATGCCCCTTTTTTCGAGAAGGGCTAAGGCGTTGCCTCTGGGTAGCGGACTTAGCTTTCTTCTCTTTTCTTTCTTTTAATTAATGGCTATCGGCCATGAAATGTGGCCATTAAGCCAAATAGTCTATTGTAAACACACAGATATATATACAAAGTCCACAATATAATACACACATACATATTGATAGATATATACAAAGTCCACCATGCACAAAATAGGGGCACAGAAAACTTGACAAAGACGGGAAGCAATGTCAGCTAGACGTGGTTTAAGGCTGGCTCAAACTGTAGTAGAACTACAGGCAGAGTCTGAGTCGTGATCGGAAATATGAGACTGCACGACCTCAAGGGTGTAAAATAGGATCCTATACATGTCAGGGTCGGCAATAGCCTGGAGGGATCCCCGGCTCAGCTTGGTAAAGGAGAGCATAGCCGTCTGGTAGTCTCCCTTGTTGTGTCACATCCTGGAGGCGCACAGTCTTGGTAATGTTGCAGTTGTCTTTCCAAAAGGTCGAGGCCAGACTGGGGTAGTGATGAATAATTGCCCCAGGTAAGTTGCCGGGCTGAGTCAGAGGGCTGGGAACCTCCAATGCCTGCCCCACAGGAGATGGATCCACGGCAGTAGGCACCACAGGAGACACAGGGGGGGCAGATTCATCCACAGGCGGTGATGAGGGTGCAGCTTCCCCAACCTCCACTGCCACCTCAGAAAGGGACCGAGAGGCAGACTGGCGGGAAACAGCTGGCCCTGACAACTGGATCCTCTCCAGGGGAGTCGAGGGCTGCAACCGCAGCACCCTCGCGACCAAGGTGGTGGAGGTCGTGGGGGTCACAAGGGGCCCAGGACGAGGGTGAGAGGCCCTTCTCCCAGGCCTCCTCTGCACCATGGGTGAGGAGGAAAAAGACTCTGGGATTAGTATGGCATGGAGCCCATTGACCTGGAAGATGGCAGGCGGGCGCCGGACAAGGACCGCCATACCCCCTTCCGAGAAAGCTTTAGCATCTTCACACACACATGGTGACGATGGTGGAGGCAGAGGAGGCAGGAGAGGGAGACTGAAGGTGAGGACGGCGCTGATGACTGGGGAGGGCATGAGGAGAACCCTGCACTGCCTGGCCTGCTGGGCAGGTGACAAAGGCAGCTGCAGGACCCTTGCCACCCTACACCATGACAAACTCAACCGCCTCACCAGCAGCAACCGAAGACACAGGGTAGGCAGGGTTGGGGGAGGCGATGGATGAACACATCATCCCCCGTGTCTCAAGGAGTCATGAAGCCAAAGCCACGCCAGACGTGGAACCATCGCACCTGGCCCTTAACTGTAGCTGCCATTTTCCCTCGAAGTGCCAGTTGGCATCTTGTTGGATTCTGTCTGGGGTTGTGGATTGATTCTACATAGTTGAGATGGTGAAAACAGACTCTCCCTCCTATGTTGGTTTCTCGTGTGTGGATTCCTCTGACTTAGCTTTGGAGCGTGTAGCATTTTATAACTGGATGCCTCTCCTGATGTCTACAAATGACCTTCGAGTGGACTTGAACCTCCGACCCTTCGGCCAGAACGGAGTGCTGTAACCCACTGAGCCACGGTTGCTGTATTTCTTAATTAAAAACAGATGCAGCATCAAGAATGGAGTCGAGCTCGGGACAGGTTTAACAGAATCTCAGGCCGCTCCACCTTACTTCATCTTGGCTCCTAAATGAAATTCAAATCGTTAAACTGTTCCCTATCCCAGCCAGGATTCGAGCCTGGGTCCATAAGGACTGAAGACCATCTCTCTACCAATTCAGCCACCACCTCCGCTCCGAAATGGCAGCTTCGGCCCCCTGAACTCCTACCCCACCCCCTCCCCAAAATAAATGACTGTACATTAAGGCCTTGCCTGGAACCCTGAGGGACCAGCCCCCCGTTGGAAGGCGACACCCCCTTGGATCCACACCCCCAAGAATACAATGCCTATGTACCTAATCCTGCCATGGATGTATTCACCACATGGACCTGAAAAAAAAAAAAAGACTGCAAACATAGCAGGCTGGAACTTTGAACACCTGTAGTTGTACCAAGCCGTTCCACCACATTTCAGTTCGCCTCCTACTAAAATAAGACACAGAAACCAAGAGACAACAGTTGGTTTGGCTCCATGGTCCTCACTAACCAAACACCATTACAGTACCTTCCTGTGTTGACTGTATTGGTTTCTAATAAGGAGCGTGGAGTCGATGCCAAGTTTTCAGTCACGGATCAAGACTCTCTTCCTTGCATCCTATGGAATTTTGAAGATGCTATATTTGACTCTCGTGAGAGTCGAATCCTAGTCCAAGGAATTCCATCCTGACCCTCATACCATGTGGCATTAGTGACTAATCTTACTTCATCTCGCCCCCACAACACAAGTGATAAAAATAATAATAATAATAATAATAATAATAATAATAATAATAATAAAAATAATAATAATAATAATAATAATAATAATAATAATATCAATGGGTTGGTATTTTAGTGACTCAGACATGCATACAATATATCTTATATTAGCCTTGCTAACCACCATCATATCCTCCAATGAAGAGAAATGTATACTATATTCTCAGGTGAACAGAGGTTTAGTATACTTCCGTATCGTCTCGTGAACAGAGGTATACTACTGTATATTTTTGCATCCCCTGGTGAATGAATAATTCTAAATGAGTATTGCTGCTGCACATCATTGCTTATGGATGCCGTAAAACGGTAATCAGTCCGCCAATGTCTGTTAGACTTTACACAAGCAATACGTGTATGGTAATCGGTAAACCTATTGATAAGTTGAGGCTCCAGCTCACCTCAAGCACCTCCCTTATCTCTACTGTATGTGCATCACCGATTGTAGACACTATCCTAACAACCAGGTCACCTTTGAATCTATCTATCTATCTATGTATCTTTCTATCTATCTATATATATATATATATATATATATATATATATATATATATATATATATATTTATATATATATTGAGAGTGTGAAGAGAGCGCTGGATGCGAGAGGGATGTCTGTTGAGCAAGGAAGAGTGGCTGTGCGTGACAGAAATAAATGGAGAGAAATTGTGAATGAATAAGTGATGACGCAGCCCTGAGGGGATATTCTCCCGCATTTGGTCTGATCAGCTAGTCAGGTCAGGTGCGGGTAAGGGGATGGGTCTGTTATGATGTGGCAGGGGTAAACCAGTTCTGCTGTCGGGCCCTGCTGCGGATGTCACTGATTGCATTGCCCAGTTGACCCTTGTGCGGTGTGGTGCGGTGAGGATCTGTCCGTTCTCCCCTTTGGGGCTAAGATGCGAATGAATGTGTTTGAATGGATGAGTAAATGGAGAGTGAGTCGTCCTGTCTCGGCTACCTCCCTTTCCTTGGGGGAAGCAGCCTAGGTATATAGATAGATAGATAGATATATAAAACTTAAGACCACATATACTATACTCATGGGAGATTTCAATGCAAAAGTAGGGAAAGCAAAAAATGGAGAAGTATGTATGGGAAAATTTGGAGCTGGACAATGGAATGAAAAAGGAGAGATGCTGGGAAATTTTGCTGCACTGTATAACATGAGAAGAATGAACACATTCTTTCACAAAAGAACAGGGAGAAAGTGGACCTGGAGAAGCCCAAATAGAGAAACAAAGAATGAAATCGACTTCATTATAGCAGATAAGAATAACACGATCACAAATGTCTCAGTTTTCAACAAAGTAAATGTAGGAATTGACCAAAGAATGGTGGGTTGCACAGCCAGGTTCAATTTCAGAAGTGAATGAAGGAAGATGATTAAAGATATGAAGATATGCCCAATAAGATTAACGAGAACAAAGCAGCCTTTCAGTTGGAAATAAGGAACAGACTTCAGACTCTAAGAAATGATGAATGTGATATTGATGAGTTGAGTGACAGACTAACAAAAGTGCTAAGAGAATCAGCGGTGGTAGAAGGAAAACCTAATACAACCAAAGCCAAGAACTATTCAGAAAAGACACTCGAGCTTATGAAAAAAAAAAAAAGGAAATGAAAGTAAAAACAAATAATGATGAAATAAAACGAGTGAAATTAAATAAGCTTATCAAAAAGAGAAAAAGAGGAGAAAACAGACAGACAAACACGGATCAGATCAGAGAAACCATCAAAAAAGGAAAAAGTCTGAAACAGGTCCGATTTAAAATGGCATTAGGAAAGCAACAAGTTACATCACTGAAAAACAAAAACGGCGAAGTCATTGAATGCAGAGATAAGATGGTGAAGAGAGTTGAAGAATTTTACAAAGAATGTATGCATCAAAGACAGTAGTACCAATAGCTAGCTTTTCAGTTGACATAAGTGAAATGCCTGAGGTAGCACCACGCGTAGTAAATATTTCTCTTAAAAATATGAAAAGAGGGAAGGCTCCGGAAGAAGAGGGAATAGTAGCAGATTTACTGTTGGATGCAGGAGTAGAAGTACAAAATAGGTTTGCTCAGTTATTTGCCCACTGTATAAAACAGAACAAAATGCCCAAAACATGGTGCAATGCAATAGGTATTTTACTCTACAAAAAAGGTGACTTAAAAGATCTTAAAAACTATCGACCCATTAGCTTATTATCAGTCATTTACAAACTCTTCACTTAAGTCCTTACGAACAGAAAAACAACAAATTTGGAGGAAAACCAACCTCGTGAACAGGCAGGATTCCGAGGCGAGTATTCGACTACTGATCATCTACACACAATGATTCAGCTAACTGAGAAAATTGCAGAATATAATAACAACCGTGCTTAGATTTTGTTTATTACGAAAACGATTTCGACCCAGTGGAGCACATAATTTTAAATTCACTGCCAGAACAAGGAGTAAATGAAAATATTGCAAAAGTGCTCGAAAACATATATAAAGAGGGAACTGCTACAGTTAAATTCCTTAAAGTGTCTGAAAAAATTAAGATTGGGAAAGGCATGTGCCAGGGAGATATAGTTTCACTAAAATTATTTGCAGCATGCCTAGGATACTGCTCAGAAAGCTAGAAAAACAAAGGAGTAAACATAGATGGAGAAAAGTTAAACCATTTAAGATTTGCTGATGACATTGTCCTAATCTCAGAAGCAGCAGAGACATTGCAAGAAATGTTAAATGACATGAACAGAGAACGTCTCAAAGTAGGGCTAAAAATGAACCGGAGTAAAACTAATGTAATGTTTAATCCAAATGCTGTTCACCAGAGAGTGTCATCAGAATAAGCGAAAAATTTGTTGAAAAAGTCGGAGAGTACAATTAGCTGGAGCAAATACTAAAATTAATAAAAGATCATGAGAGAGAAATAAAAAGACGCATTACAGTTGGATGAAAGCTTTGGTAAACATAGACATAATGAAAAGTAGCATGCAAATATGTATGAAACGAAAAGTATATAACGAATGTATAATTCCAGCTATGACTTACGGTTGTGAGACCTGGAAACTGACAAAATAGATGGAAAATCAACTAGTCAGATCTCAAAGGCAATGGAAAGGTCAGTGATGGAAATATCTTTAAGGGACAGGAAAAGATTAACTTGGGTGAGGGAGCAGACTAAAGTCAGAGACATTATAGAGGTTATGAAAAAAAAAAAAAAAACTGAAATGGAGGTGGGCAGGTAGTGTAGTAAAAATAAGGGATAACCAATGGAGCACGAGGCTGACTGACTGGACTCCATGAGATGGCAAACGTAGCAGAAAAAGGCCAGAGAGGAGGTGGAGAGATAAGATGCAGAAATTTGCAGGGAAAGCATGGCAGAGATTGGCTCAGCCAAAGAAATCGTGAAAAAGGTTGCAGAAGGCCTTTGTTCAGCATTGGACTTGCAATGGTTGAGGATGATGATTTTATATATATATATATATATATATATATATATATATATATATATATATATATATATATACTAATTCAAGCAACTTCAGGGCTTTCCTGATCATGAGCAAATTCAAGCAACTTCAAAGCCTTCCCAATCAAGGGCAGGGTCATTTAAGTTACTTTATGGTTAGTCATGTCATTTCAAGTTAACTGAAATTAGCTGAGGTATACTCATGTCCGCGCAGGCTTCAAATTAACTTAGGCCCTTTACATTCCTTCTTGCCCAAACGGATCAATTTCGATCGAATCCCGTCACTTCCTCCAGTCACGCCGAGTTAGATCAATGTAGAACCACTCACGTGGCCAGGTTCAGTTGGTTAAACCAGGTCAGTTCAGGAGTTTTCAGTCACTTCATGTCCTTTTAAGTTTAATTTGGGTCCGTCCAGGTATTTTTCAATAACTCACATTCAGGCAAGCTCTTCCCATCAGTTCGACTCAGTCATGTCAATTGTTTCATTCTAGTGACTTGAATCTACAACTTTTCTTTAGGCACCATCTGATCAGGTTAAAACAGTTAATTCGATTCAGGTTCATTCAGGCCAGTTATGGATAGCTGAAGTTGTCATGCTACTTCATTTCCACCCAAGCACTTCAGGCCCATTGATGTTCAGTCTAATTTTTAAAGATCAACTCAGACCATTTCAGGTCCATTCAGGCCACTTCAGCACATATGAAGTGCATTCGCATCCTTTAACGGCTGATAATTCTGATATCACTGTTTTGAATTCTAGTCTAACTAAGACGGGTACTACTGGGATTGTATGTGCTTGTTATTAGTTCAGTGTTCCCGAACTGGTGAGTGAATTTAGGCGCTATGGGTCACAAAAGTATCGGCACACAGGGGGTCCGATGGCTACCGAAAATATTCGAACAACTGCTGTACATTATAAGTGCCTCATTGTGTATTAACAATGTCAGTTTACATGAACATAACATTTGCTATATGTTTGCAAGAGGATATTGCTAGTTAAAGATATGACATCTCCTGACATCAGGGCCACGAACGTGCGGTAGGTCGGACACTTCAGTTACCTTTGTTCTGTGTTCCCAAATGTTTCACACATATAGCGCACCTACACTTCTGTGACCCATAGTACCTGGGTGCAGCTTGTTCTAATGCTGTTTGCAACAAGGAGAGGGCCTATAAAAGGTACCGAAGCCAACCCACCTCTGAATCACATCTTTTATACATTTCTGCCCGGAATCGTGCTAAGTCTGTTCTTCACTCTGCTAAAAATAATTTCATCCGTACTAAATGCTCTCAACTCTCCAACTTGAATTCTTCCCGCTCCTTCTGGCACCTTGCCAAAAACCTTTCTAAAAACTTTACCTCATCATCCTTCCCTCCTCTTTTCTACTCTGATGGTTCTGTAGCTATTTCTTCTACTGATAAAGCAGATCTCTTCACTCAGACTTTCTCCTCCAATTCCACCTTAGATGATTACTGTGCTGTTCCTCCATCATTTCCCCCCTCTGACTTCCTCATGGCTAACATTAAAATTTCTTCAGCTGATGTATTTTCTGCCAATGCTGGCCTCAATACTAATAAGGCATATGGGCTTGATGGAGTCCCTCCTGTTGTTCTCAAGAACTGTGCTTCTGTGCTTACACCCTGCCTAGGCAAGCTCTATCGCCTTTGTGTGTCAGGTTGTACCTTTCCTTCTTGCTGGAAGTTTGCTCTCATTCAGCCAATCCCAAAGAAGGGTGACCATTCCCATCCCCCTAACTATCGTCCAATTGCTTTAACATCCTGTATCTCAAAAGTTTTCGAGTCTATTCTTAATATAAAAATTTTAAAGCATCTTTCTTGTCACAATCTTCTTTCTGATCGTCAGTATGGGTTCCGTCAGGGACGCTGCACTGGCGATCTTCTCGCCTACCTTTCAGACTCCTGGTCATCCTCCTTTCGGGACTTTGGCAAAAGCTTTGCCATTGCACTTGACATCTCTAAGGCTTTCGATCGAGTCTGGCATAAATCTTTAATTTCCAAACTGCCCTCTTACGGTTTCTATCCTTCTATCTGTGCCTTCATCTGTAGCTTCCTTTCTGGTCGTTCTATAGCTGCTGCTGTAGATGACAACCGTTTTTCTCCTAGATCTATCAACAGTGATGTTCCTCAGGGCTCTGTCCTGTCACCAACTCTCTTCCTTTTATTCATCAATGACCTTCTAAGCTGTACATCTAACCCTGTCCACTCTTATGCTGATGACTCCACCCTTCACCTTTCTATTCGGTTCCCACAACACAACGTCCATCTCAGAAGTTACTACAACAAACAAGGGATGAGGCTATGGCACACCTAATGTCTGACTTAGCTCGTATCTCTGAGTGGGGTAAAAATAATCTGGTTGTTTTTAATGCATCAAAGACTCAGTTTTTACACCTATCAACCCGACAAAATCTTCCACAGGTATACCCACTAATGTTTAATAATATTCAGCTTAACCCTGCATCATCCTTGAACATGCCTGGGGTTTCATTTACTCGAGACTTATCTTGGAAAGATCATATTACATCTCTTGTAAAATCTGCTTCCAAGAGATTGGGTGTGCTAAGCCGACTCCATTCCTTCTTTACCCCTGCACAATTGTTGACTCTATACAGGGGTTTTATCTGCCCCTGTGTGGAGTACAACTCTCATGTATGGGGAGGCTCCCCACATAAAGCTCTTGTCAATAGGGTGAAGTCAAAGGCTTTTCGTCTCATTAACTCTCCTCCTCATACTGACTCCCTTCAACCTCTGTCTCTTCGTCGCACTGTTGCATCTTTATCGCTTTTCTATCGCGACGTCAATGGTCACTGCTCCTTTGAACTGTCTGCATGCATTCGTCCACCTCTACGACGCGCGCATAGCACCCATCAAGCAACAAACTCTCATCTCTTTTCTGTCCAACTCTCTAAAGAAAGAGTTAACCGTTACTCCCAGTCCTTCATTTATGCAATAGGTCAACTCTGGAATTGTCTCCCTCTGTCTGTATTTCCTGCGTCCTATTGATCTCCAGTCTTTCAAACGCAGTGTGTCCAGGCATCTCGAAATGATGGGATCTTGAATTTGGCTCTCACTTGTATTTTGTTTTTCTTTTGGAAGGAACAACAATTGCGGGCTCGCGGCCTTTGGTTCCTACTTCCTTGCAAAAAAAAAAAAAAAAAAAAAGGGGCTTGGTGCTATGGAGGTCTTGAGTGTGAACATGGCAGACACATGAGGACTGTTTGAATACGTTTCAATGCTCACATTATCAAATGGGTGTGAGACTGGCGTCGCATTAGAATAGAAAGTCAAGAGTAAGATCAATGAATATGGCATTACTGAGAACTGTGTGGAGGGATTAAGACGGACACAATAAATCATGTGATTCTTGAAGGATCTGGAGTAAGGAAGATTGTTGACAATGCATGTAAAGATATTCTGTTTATATGTCAAGCAAATATAGAAATTATAATGTTATTAGGGTGATGAAAAGGATATGTGTGATTTAGTTTGAAGGTGGGATCACGAGTGGTGGGTGATGAAGAAAGTGGGTAAATATAATAAGCAAACAGATGGGACCTGGGAACTGACAAAGGACTGAGCTGTTTGGATGAACTATATAAGAAAGAGCACAAGAAAAGTGTTGGTACCCATTTTTAGAGCTTCATAGTTGTCGGATTGGCTCTATCTGTTACGTGATGTGAAGCTTAAAAAAAAAAAAAAGTTTTACGCATAGGAATGTCCGTGACGTGTTTTGAACCTTGACGGAATGATTGTGTGACCTATTTTACAGGGTATTCATTTTTAGTTTACCATCTATCGTGTTTTTCACTCTACATGGTTTCTGGACTCCAGCTCTTCGAATCGCTGAGTGGGGAAAACAGGTCAGACTGGTGATGATGATTATGATGGTGATGAAACTGAAAAATATAATATAAAAGGTGATATCATGTTATTAATAAATAACATGATATCACCTTTTATTAAAACCGTCCAGCTTTATTTGGAGTCCTTTATCATATTAGAGCAGGATTTAATCAATTGGAAATTATAACAGTGGATACTTTCGGTCAGTTTTATGGTGACTCTGTTATAGGTATAGCAGGGAAAATTCAAGTAAATTTGTTACGAAGATTATGTTGTTTTCACTATGAAAGATTAATAACAACACATTTCCATTTGTTCTGTAAACTACCGAAACACGTCCACCAAATGGCTAGATCGTATTACAGGAAGAAATATCCAGACTGTGAATATTTCAAATGTAGGAATGTATTTTTATTGTGGTATTGTCTGTGGCCACTTAGGTATTACTGGCTATTCGTATGAATTCCTCTGATTTATACATGAGCTGAACTAACCAGGATGAAACAAGCGCCAGTGTTTATAACATAAACAGAAGTTCTTAATGAAGACTACCTGACCAAGAAACATTTAGTAGCTAAGTGATCAGGTGCAACCCTATGGAGCACATTGATACTTTTATTTCTCAAACATCGTATACCTTTAATAACAGTATTATAACATAAATACTCCCCCAGTATCCCTGCTTGTCGTACGAGGCGACTAAAAGGGTTGGTGGTGGGTTAGTGCCCCACCCCGTAAAAAGAACTAACTAAAAAAGCGAACCAAGCGCCTCGGACCCGGACGGACCATACGTTGACGACTAAGGAACGGACGAAGGACATTCTTAGGGTGGGAACGTGGAATGTGAGAGGAGCGAATGATGAAGTGAAAGAGAGAGAGATTGTTCAGGTGCTTGAGGATGCAAAAGTGGATATATGTGGATTGACTGAAACTAAATGAAAAGGTGAAAGGGTGAGAGAATGGGAATATGGTTCAGGTATATGTGCGGGAGTCAGTGAGAATGAGAGGGCAAGAGAGGGAGTATGTCTGATGATAAGCAAGAAGTGGAAGGAGAATATAAGAGAGTATGGAACAGTGGGTGCAAGGATTGTATAGGTGAGGATGAAAGTAGGTATACAAGCGTGGGCGATTGTATGTGTGTATGCCCCGACAGAGGATCGAGTGGCAAGAGTGAAAGATGAGTTTTTGGCGAGTGTAGAAGCGTGTATGGAAAAGTTTGAGAGGAGCGAGAGAGTGCTGTTGATTGGAGACATGAATGGCAAAGTTGGGAATGTACGAGTGGATGGAGTGGTTGGTCAGTGGGGTGTGCCAGCTGAAGTAGATGGGAATGGAAGTGCTTTGGTGGACATCTGTGCTTGTAAGGGATTGGCAATAGCCAACACCTACTTTCGGCATAAGATGATCCACCGGTATACATGGAGAGTAATGAGGAGGATGGATGGTGAACTTGTTGAACGATAGGCAATGATAGACTACGTGTGTGTGGATGAGCGAATGAGAAGACAAGTGTTGGATGCAAGAGTGTGGAGAGGGTGGGGGAATGGAGTCTCGGACCATCACTTAGTGATGGCCAAGGTAGAGCTGCAAAGAAAGTGGCTGAGGAGACGAAGGGGAAGACAGGAGGAAGCAACTCCTGTGAGAAGAGTGGAGAAATTGCAAGATAGTGAGAAAATGACAGAGTATAAGAGCATAGTGGAAGAAAGACTGGGAAGGTATGAGCTAGAGCAGATGGAAGGGGTGGAAAACGTATGTAAGATATTCACGGAGGAGATAGGCGCAGCGTGTGAGGCGGTTTGTGGAGTGAGGAGGAGATGCAGCAAGGGTGTGCAAGGGACAGCATGGTGGAATGATGAGGTGAAACGAGCTGTGGAACAAAAGAAGAAGGCATATAGTGAATGGTTAGCGAGTAGAGGTAGGGGAGAAGATGAGAGAGAGAAGAGAGAGGTATATGTGAGCAGGAGAAGGGAGGTTAAGAGACTGGTGAAGGAGAGTAAGAAGAAAGTGGATGAAGAGTTTGGGAGGAATCTGAGTGTGAAATGGAGGGAGAGTAAGAAATTGTTTTGGAAGGAGGTAAAGAAAGTAAGGCAGTGTGAAAGGGGAAATAGTAGGGGAGTGAAAGATAGGAATAATAGATTGTTGGTGGAGAAGAGAGAGAAACTGAAGAGATGGAAGGAGCACTTTGAGGATTTGTTGAATGTGGAGAGTGAGAACAGTGCGAGTGTAAGTGGTTGGGGAATGGCTGGGAGAAGAAGAGATGAGAGGAGGGAGAAAAAGATCAGTAGGGCGGAGGTCGTGGAAGCGATGAAGAATATTAAGTTGGGAAAGGCCCCAGGTATTGATGGAGTGTGTGGTGAAATGCTTAGGTATGGGGGTGAGATTGTTGTGGAGTGGATATGGAAGTTGTGTAGATTGGCTTGGGAAGAGGGAAGGGTTCCAGAGGACTGGAAATCAGGTATAATTGTTCCTTTATACAAAGGAAAAGGAAAGAGAGAAGTATGTGGTAACCATAGGGGTATTTGCCTACTTAGTGTGACTGGTAAAATATATGGTAGAATACTCATTGATAGGGTTAGGCATATGACAGAGGAGCTAGTTGGAGAAGAACAAGGGGAATTTAGGAAGGGAAAAGGGTGTGTAGATCAGATATTTGTTCTAAGATGTTTAGTGGAGAAATATCTAGAGAAGGGAAGGAAAGTGTATGCTGCCTTCATGGACTTGGAGAAAGCTTATGACAGAATAGATAGGCAAGGTATGTGGAAGGTATTAAGAATATATGGAGTGGAGGGGAAATTGTTGAGTGCTGTGAAGAGTATGTACGAGGGAGCTAGGGCTACGGTGCGAATGGATGGTGAGCTGAGTGAGTTCTTTGATCTCAAGGTGGGACTGAAACAGGGTTGTGTGATGTCTCCATGGCTGTTTAATATATACATGGATGGGGTTGTAAAGGAGGTGCAGGGTAGGGCAGTGGATGTGAGGGTGGCTCTAATGAATGAGGGTGAGATTTGGAAGCTTCCGGTGTTGCTGTTTGCTGATGATACAGTGCTGTTGAGTGAAGATGAATGGGAGTTGCAAGGTTTGGTGAATGAATTTGGGACAGTGTGTAGGAGGAGGAATCTGAAAGTTAATGTAAACAAAAGTAAAGTTATGGTGTTTGAGAGGGATGAAGTCACAGAGTGTGCAGTGAGGTTGGATGGTGAGGATATGGAGAATGTGAGTACATTCAAGTACTTGGGTAGTGTGATGAGTAAGGATGGAACTTTGGGGGATGAAGTGCTTGAAAGGGTACAGCAGGGAAGGAAGGTTGTTGGTACACTGAGAGCGGTGATGAGAAATAGGGAGGTGAGTATGGAAGTTAAGAAGTCACTGCATGATAGTATTGTGATCCCTACCCTGACGTATGGAAGCGAGGCATGGACCTTACAAGAGGGGAACAAGTCAAGAGTGAGAGCAGTGGAAATGAGTTACTTGAGAGGAGCATGTGGAGTGACGTGGAGGGACAGGTTGACGAATAAAGAAGTGAAGGAACGCTGTGGGGTGGATGTGGATGTGGTTGAGAAGATTAGGAGAAATACACTGAGGCGGTTTGGACATGTGGAGAGAATGGAGAATGAAATACTGACTAAGAGGGTGTATGTGGGTGAGGTGGGAGGAGGGAGAGGGAGAGGTAGACCAAGGATGAGGTGGAGGGATGGAGTTGAGAGGTATATGAGGGAGGGGGGGTGAGTTGGGGGGAGGGTAGTCAAATGGTGGGTGACAGAGCGACTTGGAGGCGTTTTGTCTGTGGCCACCCTTTGCGGGATTAGGGCGTCGGGCTATAGATAGATAGATAGATAGAAGTTGTAATGGAAGTCTCTGTAGTCTCTGTCAATCTATCTATTGGCAGACGCCTTATTCCCGTAAGGGGTTGCAACAAACAAATAGCCTCCATGTCGCGCTGTCCCCTGCCACTTCACTGCCCTCCCTCCAACTCACACACTCCTCTCCCATTTACCTCTTCACTCCATCTTTCCATCTTATACTCAGCCTCCCCCTCTCTCTCCCCCCCTCCACCTCACTCACACTCTCCTTGCTAGTCTCTCTCTCTCTCTCTCTCCACATGGCCAAACCACCCCAGTGTATTTCTTCTAACGCATTCTATCACATCCACAGCCACGCCACAACTCTCCTTCACATTCTCATTTATCAGTCTGTCTCTCCATGTAACTGCATATGCTCCTCTCAAATAACACATTTCCACTGCTGTCACTCTTGACTTCTGTCCCTCCAACAAAGTCCAAGCTTCACCTCCATACGTTCGAGTTGGTATCACAATACTATCATGCAGCGACATTTTTATTTCCATGCTCACTTTCCTATTTCTTATCATTGCATCCAAAGAACCAGCAACCTTTCTTTCCTGTTGTACCGCTTCAAGCGCTTCATCCTCCAAACCTCCATCCTTACCCATCACGCTATCCAAGTACTTAAATGCACTCACATTTTCCATTTCCTCATCATCCAACCTCACTGTACATTCAGTGACTTCATTTCTCTCGAAGACCATAACTTTACTCTTCCCTGCATTCACCTTTAGATTCCGTTTCTTACGCACTCCGAAATTCATTCACCAAGCCTTGCAGTTCCCCTTCGTCTTCGCTTACCAATACAGCATCACCTGCAAACAACAGTACAAGAAGTTTCCAAGCACTGCCCTCACTCATTACAGCGGCTCCAATATCCATTGCTCTACCTTGTATCTCTTTTATAATCCCATCCATATACAGATTGAACAACCATGGAAACGTGATACATCCCTGTTTCAATCCAACATTCAGAGAGAAAAATTCACTCAGTTCACTGCAGCCATAGCATCCTCACACATGCTCTTTACGGCATTCAACAACGTTCTATTTACTCCATATGTTCTTAATACCTGTATTTTGCACATTCCTTGTCTATCCACTCTGTCATATGCTTTCTCCAAATCTATGTAGGCCCTTCTCTAGAAACTTTTCCACTAAAGACCTAGGTATGAATATCTGATCTAAACAACCTCTTCCCTTCCTAAAAACCTCCCTGTTCTTCTTCAACTAGTTCCTCTGTTATTTCACTACCTTTGTCAATAAGTATCCTGCCATATACTTTTCCGGTTACACTAAGACGTAAATAAGTGCAATTAGGGGTTGTAAAATTAATTCTGCTTGGAATCGGACTGTCAAAGGATGACAGGCGAGACCTATATGTGAGCATATAGAATAAGAAAAGGGGAAAGAAAGGATTTCAAAGGAATATCATAACTACGGCAGGAAAGAGTCAAAGTCTGCTCTTAGAATGTAAGAGAAGGAAATTTATGAAAGGCCAATTACTTGTAATAGACAAAAAAGTTAAATAAACCCATTTTAACATAAATATATCAGTACAGATGGTCAGGTTATCAAGGAGAAAAGCACGCACAGAGTGCAACATTCGCTTTCTACAATTTGCCCTGTGTACTTGACCTACGTCTGACTTTTCAAAATCGAATCCATCGCCCTTGGTTTGCCCTTCTCTTTCCACCAAGTTTGACCTAAATTAAGTCAAAGCTGTGTAAATTGAGCTTGCACTGTGACCTTGGCCTTTGAGTGATTGTTCTCAAAACTGAAACCCTTCAGTCCAGTCATACCCTCAGTCTTTCCACCATGTTTGGTCTGTCAGATCAAAACTTTGAGCTGGCCTTGCCATGTGACCCTTGATCTTTTATCTTTTGATCAAGAGAGAGAGAGAGAGAGAGAGAGAGAGAGAGAGAGAGAGAGGAACTCCTTGACTCGCCCTAAATTCTTTGAGCAAGTTGGCTTAGAATCGCAACACAACTGTCCGAATTGTACTTTTAATACACAGACACATAGGCACACAGACAGAGAGGCACATGTTAAGGAAAACAATAATTCGCGCCGATGGAATTAGATTACATTGAAGTCTATGTAAGCAAGTAAGTAAGTAATGTTTATTGCCACTAACAGTACATAATCTTCACAATAAGCATCGCATAGAATAATAAAGGCACAGCTTGTCGAGCCGATGCTCTTCTACAGGCAAAATTTGGTTATTAAGTGTAAATGGTACAGGCAACATGTATATACTGTACCTCATATAAACAACATCAAATCATGTTATACATTATACGTAAATGCAGACATACATGCAAATCCATAAACCAGTGAAGACATTCAAATACACATACATATACCGATACACATATATATATTTATCACCCTATAGCATTGTGTTTTGTTGAATTAAGAACTTTTTTTTTTTTACTTTTTTTTTTAACTGTAGTACATTGCTGGTATTGGTGAGACGTTTGGTGTTTGTGTGTAAAGAATTCCATAATTCAGGACCATGACATGGTACATTGTTCTCAAAGAGATTTGTACGGAACTTTGGACAGATTAAATCAATAATATTACCTCTAGTATTTTGAATAATATTTATAAATTTAAAGACTATGTCCTGGGTAGGATTTCGCATTTTTATAGATTAATAACATCAGGAAGTATTCTGTAATAGATTAAAATATAATAGATTCAGCATGGTGTATATATGGCTTATTGAATCAAATTTACCCACGAAAAGCATGCATCTAAATATTTTATTCTAGGCTATTGTTAATTTATGTAAGAATGATGGCCAAGTACAAGCCCATATGGAGACACAGTAGATGAGATGACGGTAACAGAATGTGTAATATATACTACTCATTGCTTTGCTTGTAGGTTGATGACAAACCCTATATAATACACCACAAACTTTTAATATTTTCAAGCATACCTCACTAATGTGCAAGCCCCAATTTAAATTCTCGTCAATGATAACACCAAGAAATTTAGTATGACGAACATGTGATAACTGGCCTAATAATAAAGGAGGCATAACGTTCTTTATTGAGCAATATTGGAAAAGTATATGATTTATTCTGGCAGTATTAAGATTTAGAGTGTTACATTGTTCCCACTGGGTTGTTAAATTTAATTCAATATTTTTTTCAGGTAATAAGAGGTTAGTGTCATCAACATAACTAGCGAATTTAAATTTAGAGCTAGCGCTTGTTCTATTATTTATTTATATAAGAAAAAGAATAGGCCCAAAAATCAATCCCTGTGGTACACCCTTGGTTGTAGGTTTAAAAAAGGAACAGACAGAATTGCAATAAACAGTTTGTGACCTGTTTTCAATAGAGCTTTTAAACACATGTTGTGGAATACCTCTGATGCCTATGGTCTATGTTCAAGTATATCCAGGTGTATGTGATGATTTGGGGAAGGCGGTGCAGAATCGGTAGAGAGGTGGTCTTAATGGACCCAGGTTCGAATTCTGGCTGGGGCGGGGAACAGTTTAAGGATTTGAATTTCTTAACCTGCCGCGTGCCAGTGCCGTTTTAAAACGGTCTGACATATTTCTGCGGCCAGTGCCAATGCCGTTTTAAAATGGTTTAAAATAAAAAACTTCACTGTGACCGCATTTTTCAAGATTCGCGGGTAAAAATTGGCAGCCATGTAAGGTAACTGTTCCTCTACCCCCCCCCCAGGCTGTCAAGGCCATACACTGACTCGCTCCCCTCTCACACTTGCTCTGCCTCACTCTGCCTGCATGCCTCACCCAGTGCTGTACATAGTGAAGGCATTTTGTAAATATTTTCATGTAAGTGTAAGTTGTAAATATTTTCTTGTAAGTGTAAGGACATATAGTGAAATCAAGTTGTAAATACCTTCTTGTAAGTGCCAGGACTGTACGTAATGAAGTAAGGTTGTACCTATCTTCAAGTAAATGTAAGATACTGCATTCACAGTGAGAAAAACACGCAAATTGTGATAGATGCTGAAGTAATAAGTAATCAGAAAAGTGTACTGAACATTGCTGTACCTTCCCAGCATAAAAATCTGAGTATACCTTACATAGAAAACGGCTTTCTCTCACTTACGTGGTGAGTATGAGAGTGGCTACACCTGTACACGAGTATGCAGGACTCAATAAAACTCATTTCCAAGCCTCGGTGAGCATTTTAATGGCGAAATTCGTTGTTTCCACATCAAAATCCACGGTATCATTTTAGGCCCCCCCAGAAAAAAAGGTTGAAAAATGGCCGGCACTGGGGTGACCCTTAGGGCTAAATATAGCTGGCACGCAGTGGGTTAAGAAGCAGACTTTTCTGATCTACCAGATGACCTGCCGACATGTCATAAAAGTACCCCCATTAATACCAGTACACCAGTCCTGTATGAGACAGCCCTAGCATGTATTCAATAAGGATGGTGGGTGTTAGCGCCGAAGTGGTGACATGTGGAGATGTAGAAGGACTACTGGACTCCAAGGAGGACCACTGAGACTTGGGAATAGGCTCTGAAGCCCGTGCTTAGAGTCGGATATGTAAAAAAAAAAAAAAATAGATAATCAAAAGTTTTGGAGAGATCAATAAATGCCCTACATAAAACATATTATTTGTATACTTCATTAACAAAGTGTAATATTGCAGACTCTGTAGAGTGGTTAGATGGAAACCCATGTTGACGGTCGGAGACAAGGTTGTTCCTTTCAAGGTAATTTACCAGGCGTGCAGAAAATGCCTTTTAAAAAATCTTACTAAACTCTGGGAGTATAGAAATGCGTCGATAATTCTTAACATCGTCTTTACAAACTGATTTATACAGTGGGATTACTTTGGCCTTTTTAAGTTCATTTGGAAAAATTCCGGTTTGAAAGGAAGGATTTATTATGCGAGATAATGGGGCAGAGATAGAGGATGAGATACAGTATACTTTATAAGTTTGGGTGGAATGTCATCATAACCAGGAGGCGTAGACTTAAGAGATTTTAAGTATTTGTCTATTTCATTGTAATGTGTTGGAGTCAGGTGCATGGAAATTTGCAGCTGGATTGTGCAAATAGCTACATAGCATAATTATGAGTAATATCGTTAGGCAATGAATTTCCTAACCTAACGAAATATTCGTTAAATGTCAGCAATATTGTTACTTGGTGGTTTCAGTTTAATTAACTGTTTTTTAAATTTATCACATTGTCTACCAAAGAATGAATTAATAGTTCTCCATGTCCTTCAATTAATCTTTATAATATTCATTTCTGGCAGCTCGTAAAATAGGTGTCATTTCATTTCTATAGATTCTGCAGGTTTCCCTAAATGTTAATGGCTATTTATTCACTAATCTCTTCAACCTGTTTTTTTTTTCCTTTAATAATATTTTCAAGGCCAGGGTAATGTACAGGTATTGTTTACTCTTGTGATACACAAAATCTGCCTCATGGGAAAGTGTTTCTGAAATAATATATTAAAATAATGTAAAAACAGGTTGTAGAATGTGCTGGGACAGTTTAATTCCAAGACAGATGACCAGTCTACCCAAGAGGGGTCATTCGAAGTCTTCCATTGAAGTATTTGTTATACATCTTATATAAACAATTTGGGGGATTTTTTGTTTCGGAAATTGGAGTTTGGCTTGCGAAAGTACTGGGAAGTGATTTGTAGTATCAGTGTGTATTATAAAATTACTGTATTCGATTCTACCTGTGTGGTCCATACATGGTCAGTGAGTGTAGCCATTGTGTCCGACACTTTGGGAGGCTTGGTAGTTAATGGAAATTGGGAATAAGAGTACATGAAATTAATAAATTCACAAACAGAACTGTTATTGTATTTCAAGAAGTCTAAGTTAAAGTCTTCCATCATATAAACATCTTGATCTTCTATTACTGGCTAATATTAGAGTTTGATAATGATTCCATAAAGCTGTTCGTTTTACCACTTGGAGGTCTTTAAACTCATATAACCAGGTATATCTTGTCCATAATTACAGTATCAACACCCACTTATTCTGTAAAAAGTATCAGGATAGCTAAATTCTGCTAACAGAGATGATAATCATTAGTGATGTATGAAGCTACACCTCTCCCAGTTCTATTTCTGTTTTTAGTATATAGGTTGTAACCTAGTGGATGGTACACTGGAGCAAGATCTGAATCCAGTCTTGTTTCAGTGAAACCTAAAACATCAAGTTTTATACCAGTATTAGAAAAAGTAGTATCAAAAGTAGTATCAACAAAATATTGGCAGCTGGTAGGAATACTACATTTGATCATATTATGTCAGGTAAAGGCATCATTATTAATAGGTAAAGAAAAGGAGTCAAGAAATACATACTCTGACTTCGGAACATTATGGAGTCTTGAATGGTTATAGAAATGGTTTACATCTAGGTCCTTGTATTTATCATCTAAAATAAAGTAGGGGTCAAAATTCAAGTTATGAAAATAATCATGAGAAACAGAATTGGTTAACAGACCTAATGAAGAAGACATAAACAATTGTTATAAATAGCTATCATTTATAGAAGAAAAGGGTAAATCATTAAGATACATTATAAAAGTATATGTTAAAAAAAAAAAACACTACAATTGGGATCCGTATGTATTATTTCTTCTTACGATCTTTTCGCTGTTGACGATGAAGAGGATCAGTAGCCTCGCTCGATTCTGTTCGCCTACTACTTGGCTTTACTCCACCAGTATCTGCTTCCCTCACCACAGCAATGTTCACAGCTTCCAGGCCAGCGAACGTCCGTCACAAGCTTCATCCTTGCTTCCGGGGGCCAAGACGCCGGATGTCACGCTATCAGTAACACAAGTTCCACCTCCAGCAGGACGATGAATGGGTGGCAATCCCCCAGCACCACCGAGGAACGAGCAACCACCAGCACCACCCACGTCCACACGACTGGAAGCCACACCTCCAGCACCCCGCGTGACGCAGCTTCACTTGTTTCACCAGATGTCACTGGGCCGAGGTTGCCGGCTTGTTGGGTAACTGTTCTGTCTTTTGGTATACTTGAAAAGGGCAATTTTGCCTTCCAATCTTACTTATCTGGAAAGTGGTAGTTGGCTTTGTTTGCTTGAGATGCAGAACGCAGGTCCTTGTTGATGTATATTCCAGTACCTTTCAGCTTCCTGGCATTTCTGAGAACTGCTTCGCCATCATATCGCACTACAATTGCACGGGAACGAGAACAAGCAATCGGTGCTACACGGTGGGTTCCTTCAATTTTCATGGATGAAAGCTGCATTTTTTCCTGCAGCAATTCAGTCACCTTTGAAGTCGTCTGTTCCCAGTTTTCACCACTAGGATGCTCATATATTACTGAATCGTAGGTTCTTCCAACGACTATAGTCCTCTTGGTAGTTGACCCTCTGTTGTATGTCACTAATTCGAGACTTGAGATCTTCAACAATGCCTTGTTGTCACGATCAGATTCTTGTAATTCTTTTATTTCACCTTTCAAGTCAAGAACTTCGGCCTGGGCAAATTCCAAGCTTTTTGTTAGTTCAGCCACGGTTTCTTCCAAAGATTCAATTTTTTATTTCATTTGATTGGCGACTATGTCCATGGCTGCTTGAAATGCTCGTTCTTGTGAATTTAGAAGCATTTTCAGCGATTCTGGGTCCTTTTCTGGGTAACTGCCGCAGGGCATGAGCTGGTACGTTTTGCCTGCACTACTGTCAGCTTAGGAGTGTATGTAGTCTTTGTAGGTGGGGATGCCTAGTGTGCACTCATTCGATGGATGTAGTGCTGCCTTTAGGAGACTTGCTACTGAGTGGTGGACCAAATGTTTTCCTTTGGCAGATAACCATATGACGTCTGGTGGTCTAATGAGTTAAGTTGCTCCAACTGGATGATCCCGAAAGGGTAATATTCCGAAGATGTTTAGAATTATTGCACACATAATGCTGGTGTTCCATGCCTTTAATGTCGAGGATGAGTAACCCTGCTCTCCCGATGGGGCTGATTAAGAGTGGATGATGGATAGATGGATGAATAGTTCATGAGTGATCATAGTCTGTTATGTCAAAAAGTGCATTTCTCGATTTTAAGTAGACTGATTATATATATATATATATCTTATTCTTATAACCATTATTAAATACCTGTTCTGGCGAATGATGACACGGAAAAGAGAAAAACAATAAATACCATACCAAGTAAAATGTGACACATATTTATTATGTCCAGGTCCAAGCCACCTCACATACAGTAAGGAACACTTTTCTTATATTAATGCGCTTTACATAATGCATCAGATAGAGTCAATCCGACAAATATAAAGTTCAAAAACTGGTAGCAACCCATTTTCATATGCTCATCATTATATAATTTATCCAAGCTGCTCAGTCCTCTGTCAGCTGCAGTCTTATCTATTTGCTTATCATATTTACTCACTTTATCCATCACCCACCACTCCTGACTGATCCCACATACAAACTCAATCACATATTTCTTCTTCACCACCCTATTAGCATCATAATTTCCATATTGGCATATAATTTAAGCAGATTTTCTTTAACCTTATTGTCAACAAATTTTTTTACTCCAGATTTTTCATGCATCACATGATTTATCATATCCATTTTACTCCCTCCACACATTTCTCAGCAACGTCATTTGATCTTACTCTTCACTTTCTGTTCCCATGCGACGCCGAAGTCTTTCACCCATAATGTTAATGTGGGCATTAAAACTTTTTTAAACAGTTCTTTTGTGTCTGCCATGTTCACACCTCAAGTCCTCCATAGCACCAAGCACTTTCTTTTGCTATGTTACTCCACTTTCCACTTCTTCGCATATTTTCCTCTCATTTCTGTCGACCTAAACTTTCTCATCAGTTCGGGAACACTGAACTAATAAGAACACTTAAACAATCACAGCAGTAACTTTCTTTACTAAACCAGAATTCAAAACAGTGATATCAGGATTATAAGCCGTTACAGGATGCGAATGCACTTCATATGTGCTGAAGTAGCCTGGACTCGAAATGGGCTGAGTTGATCTTTAAAAATTAGACTGAACATCAATGGACCTGAAGTGCTTGGGTGGAAATGAAGTAATATGATTAAACTTCAGCTAACCATAACTGGCCTGAACGAACCTGAACCGAATTAACCGTTTTAACCTGATCAGACGGTGCCTAAAGGAATGTACTAGATTCTAGTCACTAGAATGAAAAAGAATTTACATGACTGAGTCGCATGGATGGGAAGAGCTTGCCTGAATCCGAATGACTGAAAAATATCTGGATGGACCCAAATTAAACCTAAAAGGACCTGAAGTGACCCGAAAACTCCTGAATTGACCTCGTGAACCTGGTTTAACCAACAGAACCTGGCCGTGTGAGTGAGTCTACGTTGACTGGACTCGAAGAAGTGACCGGATTCGATCGAAACTAATCCGTTTGGACAAGAATGAATGTAAAGGGCGTGAGTAGATCTGAAGCCTGCGCGGACTTGAGCAGACCTCAGCTGACTTCAGCTAACTTGAAATGACATGACTAACCATGAAGTAGCCTAAATGACCCTGCCATTGATCTTTAAGAACCTGGAGTTGCTTCAGTTGACCTGGTTGAGTATGGTAGCTTGATCCCTTCAGCCCGGGAAGTCTTTTTTTTATTTTTTATTGTGGTTGATACTATATAATTAATCAATATTTGAATGTAACCTAGTAACAGAGAAATAAATGAAAGCTATATCTAACGTCTCCAGTTCGCAATGACCCTCCAGAGCTAAAAAAAAAAAAAAAAAAAAATCACCTTTAAGCAAGAAAATAATACAAAATATGTGATCGTAGCAAAAGGAGATAAAGTGACAGTAAACAGAATGGTTCTGTCTCCAAGACGTAAGAGCAGTTTAATCAAGTGAAGCGTATTAAGATGTATGGATCAGTCCCTGGGGCAGAGGTAAACATTGAAAGAGTATTTGGTAAGCGAATGAGTGGATGTATGGTTCATTTCAGTGGGTACTCTGATGACATCTTCATCTGTTTTTGTGTTCTGTTTTTATTAAGAAAATGGTTATGTGATGGGGCAAATTATGTTATGGAGGAGACTCATGGCCAGATAATAGAAAGGTAAAGGGTGAAGAGAACGATGATGTGAACTGTAAGCTAGGTGGTGGTAGTCGTGCAATGTTTATTTCTGGTGAGGTGAGATGATGTGATACTCTCAACCCCCTGCAGTCTGAGGTTGTACTGTACGTTTTATATTATTCCTGCCATCTCCACAAGCTTAGAAGGGCCAGCAGGTAGCGAAGTTCATGACGGCTATATCCTGCTCGCCCAGTTCGAAACGTCTCTTCTGATTTGAATGATAAACACTGGATATAACAAGAATGAAATATAAAGTGATCGCAGTGAAGCATCGAAGACTGACATCCATTTCGCTCTCTCTCTCTCTCTCTCTCTCTCTCAGTCAGAATCAACAACATGCGCGGAAACTACACTCGTCGGGTTATGTAAAATGCAGTGCGGAAACCATCATCCACTAACCAGCTCCACCAGTGCCTCACTTTCCTACTCCTTTTATGTGCTGATGTGTTGTCATATGCTAAAAGTTGCCAACTCTCTCACAGCATGTATAGAGTCGTGTACGTCATCTGAACCTACATTTTTTTTATCCTTCTTCACTACCCAGTCCCACCAATGTCTCACCCGTTAACTTTTTTCATCTTAGTCATTATTATCAGCTACTGCTCCACATAAAATCTTTCACTTTCTTGAATATTCACTCGCCTCCTGTTATTTACCGTTCGCCCTATATTTCTGGGGCCGCATTCTCATCGGCTTAGGAAGTTTTGTACTGTAGCTCCTCTATATAGAGCACATAAGTATTGTCTTCTATGTTATTTATGCATTGTATTTCAGCACTGACAAAACAAGAATATCATAGCCTACAACCGAGTCTTTAGGTTTCATGAACGAATTATATCCATAAAGAGATGTAGCCTCCTACGACGACGAGAATACTGCCCTTAGTTCGTAACTTTTACTGTGGTTATACACACTTTACACACATATATCACCTCTTCCATGCTGAGCAGCCCAGATCCCTCCAGTGATGATAACTAAAATCAAATAATTTTATGCACACCCAAAGCCTTCTCTGCTAACATCAATCTGTTCTACTGCATCCCTTAATTAAGCCGTACATAGCTCTCCAGTTTCATTCAATCTTCTTATCTCACTCTCCTGATGCACATGCTGGAAGTTTTATCAAGATACTCGGTGGCATAAGGCGGGCAGGTTATGCTTTGACTCCTCTATGTCGATGTGTCCACTGGATTACGGAAAATCAATGCAAGAATGGTGATGATACCGTATTAGCTTTTTCTTTACTTCAGAAATAATGTAATGTAATGAATGTGCTCAAGGTCAAAGGTCGGGGACATAGAGGTAAATTTAACCCTTTCACTCCTTGACGCTTTGTTACTATTAACGGTATCATTCAATTTAGAACCCTGTAGTAATGAAGGTGTCAATCAAGGCTATAATTATCTAATCCATCGGCTCAGAAACTCTCTCACTGTGATAAAGAATCGTTACCGGATTCAGGGAAACTCTGTACCAACTCAGTACAGTTTGGCACAGGTATCCGCTCTTCTAATATGGTGGAGGGACACCAAAACTCACGTACAGCCATTAAAATAATTATTGGCACCCCTTACCTCGATAACCTTCCCAACTATCATTGGCACAGAAACCGCAAATACACAGTAAGGGTTGGTACACCTGATCCTCCCTCCCTCCGTCTCTCTGTCTCTGTCTGTCTGTCTCTCTCTCTCCTGATATAGTACTCCCGTAGCTTCTTGTTGTGCATAAGGAATAATTCAGAGCAACGGACATAATGCTCGAATGATGGTCTCAAAACAGCAAAGCATTATCCACTAGGTAATATAGAAAACAAAGTGCTTTTTGTCTGCTTGGCATCTATCGTATCCCAAGTTACCGCCTCAGGATTTTCTTACGCTCTGTGATGAATTACAACCACCGTTAGCTTTTTAAGAATGGGTTGAAGCCAAATTTTATAGGCCTAACTGTTCAGTAAGTACAATATCCCATGAACAGCGCATGTAAAACATATACAGTATTTATAGCAGTATTGCTGTAATATTAACCTCATCAATGACACGTGAATGTAGTAATGACACGTGAATGTAGTAAAGCATGGATTATAAATGTAAGAATCTAAGTCTACTAATACAAAATCGGATCACTTCCTTCTAAAACAGCTCCAAGCTCGCGCAGGGGACGGAGCATCGGAGTGACGTCGACTGGCCCTGGCAATAATTCAGCGTTGCCAAATTGGCGGAAAATCCGCTAGATCTAGCGGATTTCATTTTCAAGTGGCGGAAAAAATTCGATGCCAGCAGACGGCGGAAAATCTAGCGTATTTACTGTGCACTTGGCGGACATTCTAGCGGATTTGAGAATAACTGGTATTACTGCACAGTTACTAATATTTTTTTCAACTATTATGAAAATCGTAGGAAAAGTAATTATGATGTAATAAGAATTTGGCAATCTGACCATCTCTGTCTATCCATCCGTTTTCGTTCCGTCTGAACTCGGAAGTCTGAACTGAGTGAAAACGTTCTCACCATACGGGCGACCGGGCGGAGGGAGGGGAGGGGGTAGTACACCAGTATTCCTCGAGACTTCACCGTGACCGTTTAAGTGGTTACCTTCAGTTTGACAGTGGGGCCGACATACACTCAAGCATACAGGAAGAGCTGGGAGGCTTTGCCAGATATGAAAGGGTGGCTTACGTCTGTGGAAAGAGATAAGACTAAGGCATTTTGTGTGTACTGTAAATGTGAGATAAATGCGAAACTGTGTGATCTGAGAAGACATGCTGAATCAGTGAAACATATAAAGTAATCTGAGCCCTTTTCAAGTACTAGACAAACAAAGCTAGACGTTTCCAAGTACTGCATTGCTCAACAACAAACCACAAGTAAGGCTGAAGGGTGGTTGGCAATGGCTGTAGCTGAACATACTGCATTTTTTACAGTTGATCATCTGTCGGAAGGGTGTAAAAAAGTTTTCTCTGATAGTAGTGCTGCCAAGAATATGAAGCTGCACAGAACCAAGTGCAGGAACATTGTGGTTAACGTGCTTGCACCGCACTTTGCTGAGAGTTTGCGTAGTGATATTGGAGAGTCAAGGTACAGCATCATGATTGATGAGTCAACTGACATATCTGTGGTGAAGCTACTCGGTGTTATTGTGCGCTATTTTAGCAAAGAAATGAAGAAAATTGTGTGTACTTACCTTGGACTTATTGAAATAGAAGATGGAACGGCACTATCTATTGTAAGTGCCATCAAAAATTTATTGCAAAGTGTACAGCTTGAACTACAAAAGCTAGTAGGAATTGGGGTGGATAATGCAGCTGTTAACACAGGCTTAAATAATGGTGTCTATGAAACACTAAGAAGAGATTTCGAACTCCCAAACTTAATTATGGTACGGTGTGTGTGCCATTCTGTCCAACTAGCCGTGTCTCATTCTGTGGGGGAGACACTACCCAGAAATATAGACTTCATGGTGCGTGAAACCTACAGTTGGTTTAGCCACTCCTCAAAAAGACAGTTTTTATATAAGACCTTGTATGAAACCCTAAATGATGGAAAGACACCACTCCAGATTCCCTGAGTTTGTGATACAAGGTGGATCTCGTTAGAGCCAGCAGTGACACGTATCATAGCTCAGTGGGAAGAATTAAGACTCCATTTTGATCTTGCAAGATCATCAGAGAAGTGCTACAGTGCAGAAATCCTGTTTAAGATGTACAGTGATCCCATCAACAAGTTATACCTGTTTTTCCTGCGCCCACTCCTGCAAGATGTTCAGGGTACCGTACTATGAAAGCTTTTCAAGGTGAGAATGCTGACCTTACCAAACTTTTGAATGATCTCACAAATCTCATTACCTCAGCAAGCAAAAGAGTGTTAATACGTACGGCTAGGGTGGATCCTCTAACTTCCGATATCACTCCTTATATTGATCCTAGAGCATATTTGGGATATGAATTTGAGAAAATGTGCTCTAGCTCAAAACTTCCAGAAGAGGCTGAACGCAATCTTCGTGGACGTTGCATAAACTGTGTAATCCGTCTCGTGAGTGAACTTAGAAACCGACTCCCTGAGAACTTTAAGATCCTGAAAAAAAGGTCACTGTTTGCAGTCGAGGAATGTCTCAGAGTTGTGAAGGAACCAATAGTGGAGGTAGCAGAACTTTTTGGGTACCTTCCAGAACAGACTGACCGAATAGACAATCAGTGGCGAAATATAACAATCGTGAAATGGCAGGAAATCACATCAACTGCTAAATTTTGGACTGAGGTAGACGGCTACAAAGATGCTTCAGGTGTTAATCCTTTTCGTGACTTACGTGAATTGGCCCTCTGTGTACTTTCGCTTCCTCATTCCAACGCAAAGTCGAGAGGCTTTTTAGCCAGATGAACATTGTTAAGTCAAAAGTAAGGAACAGACTGAATATAAGGTCAGTCAGTGCAATTTTGGCAGTAAGGAGTGGGCTCAGAAGAGTTGAAAAGAGTTGCAGTACCTATGAGTTGCCTAGTGAAGTACTTAAGAAAATAGGTACCATGGCAGCATACAAAGCAACAGAATTAGTGGCCGGTCCAAGTTCATCGACAGCACCCGTGTCAGAGGAGATTGAAGAGGATGAGAATCATCTTATTTTCTCTCTGAACTACCTTAAGTAAGTGTTGCAACCATAGTTGATTAGGTTGTTAGATATATGTTTAATTCTTACAAAATTTGCATGTATTGTGGATAGATCAAAATAATAATCCAAACAATATTCATATTTGCTAGTTATGCACAACCACTTCAACATTTCAGTAACAATCAGAAAGCACTTTACACAATGTATACAACCTTACCATGCAGGACACTGGATCATATTGGCTGGTGGTGATGATTTATGATGTTTATTTTGAAGAATTACATGGGTTTATAGCGTTTAGCGGATTTTAGCAACACTGCCTGGCAACACTGCCTGGCATGAACCCAGTATTCAGTTGACTCCTGACCATGACGGTGAGTGTATGCTTGCTCCACTCATCAGACCATGACACATTTTCAGTCCGGAGAAGTGAGGGAAAGGACTGAAATCTGTGAGGGAAGGAGTAGGGGTGTGAGGGAACCTACTGCTATCTTATAGGGTTAAACGAGTCTGCACTGCTTCCCCGTCTTCGTTTTCCCTTATAAATGTTTAATTTGAGTCTGTCCTTTTATACATTTTCTGTCACTTAAGTCAGCTGACGTTACGCGCCTCCCTGCGCACTGACGAAAAGTGAACCGACTTGGTATTAGTAGACTTAGGTAAGAATGGTATATCACCCGTTTGACGAAGATGATAACATTGATGAGGGGGTAATCGGTTGGTATATCCGTTTCATTTAGAACAGGCCTTTACCTCGGACGGTTCTCGATTTGTATGTACTGCGAGGAATGTATGGCTAACGAAACTGAATCAGCTTTTATATTTGGAGCATCGAATGAGCAGTGGATTTTTTTTTCTTAACACTTCTTAGATAGCGATTTATTGTGCACATTACACACCATCATACTTTATAATTCTTATGAAATGTTGATGCTCAAACTCTCTTAGTATAAAGCGGTGTTACAAAGCCTCCGAAACCACTATGAATACGGAGATAAGGCTCAGCAGATCAGAGCTAAAACCAGACACGTTAACTCAGCTTATTTTCACATCTTTCGTCTGGTGTGTAAAATATTTTCACGCTAAAATAGTGCAGATAATATTTCTAGTGGATGTACTCCCACTGAAATAATTATCGGCGCCCCATGGTCCGATACCCTTTGCAACTCTCACCGGTACAGTACATAATTATGCGGTGTCAGTTGGTACACCTGATTCTCCCCCTCCATCTAGGTCTCCGCCCCCCTCCCCCATCTCCCACTCTCTTTTTCTTTCTCGCCAGATGTAGTATAACTCTCGTAGCTTCATGTCGTGTATAATGAATAATTCACAGCTATGGACATAATACAGAAGTCTAAAAGCACTGTTCACTAGGTATTACAGAGATCAAAGTGCTGTTATTCTGCTTGGCACCCATTGTATCCGAGGTTGCCAGCTTGAGAATTTCTGAGACGTGATCGGATGACAACCACCATCGGCAATTAATGAATGGACTGATGACAAACTCAGCTAAACATATCCGCTTCCAAAGAACTATACTACAGTATTACATTTCCAAGCTTCCTCATGTTCTTGTTTTATCTCAACATCCATCACCTTCAGGAATTTTAAGTTGTATCATTTCCTCCTCAAGTCCAGTTTTTAATATCGTTCTCTCTTATCAGCCATTTTCTTTTAATGTTCTGTCGTATCATACTATATTAGTTTCGTATTTTTATTGAAAATCTCCTGAACCCGGAGCCAAGCTTTTTATAGGGCCTGCCTTTTACTCTTATTAAAAGATGATCCTGCATCACAGCCTATTATAGCATTAGAATTTTGTTAATCAGTTATATTAAGCATTTCTTTAACCAGGAACAGATCGGCAATCTCTCAACCATTAAAATAAAGGTATGACAAGAAATCGCCTCTAGAGTATGGTACAAGCCACAAAGAAACTTATTGGAAAATATGTGAGACGTAATACTGTCATATTAATAATGCCATTAAGGTAAAGGAGATAACCTACAGAATTATATATATATATATATATATATATATATATATATATATATATATATATATATATATATATATATATATATAATTGCTATATTAAATGAATGAATTTCACCTGTAGATACGAGCTCACCGCATTTTTCTTTAGGGAAAGTTTTATAGTTTATGTCCGTCCATAACTTGAAATTTCTGTATTCCAAAACACTAAAGGGTCCACTGAATCTTATTCTGTAGCAATAAAATGGCGCGTAATATAGCAGTCTTCTGTAAGCATTCACCCCACTAAAAAACATATATTAGTTTTAATAATAGCTCAAGATAATGCAGTTTCATATATATATATATATATATATATATATATATATATATATATATATATATATATATATATATATAATGCAAGGAAGAAGAAACCAAAGGCCAGAAGCCAGCAAACCGTTCCCTCCAAGAAAAAAGCAAAAACAATACAAGAGCGAGCCAAATTCAAGACACGTTCATTTCGAGATGCCCGGACACACTGCGTTTGAAAGACTGGAGATCATAGGAAGTAGGAAATACAGACAAAGGGAGACAGTTCCAGAGGTGACCTTTTGCATAAATGAAAGACTGGGAGTAACAGTTAACTCTTGCAGAAGAGAGTTGGACAGAAGAGGGATGAAAGGTTTTTTTTTTTTTTTTTTTTTTATGTGTCCGACTCTGGGCATAGGCTTCACAGCCTGCTATCAAGGCCCAGCAGTCCTCCTACATACCATACACCTCTACATGTCACCACTTCGGCGCTAACACCCACCGTCCATATTGAATACATGCTAGGGCTGTCTCATACAGGACTGGTGTATTGGTATTAGCGGGGGTATTTTTACGACATGTCGGCGGGTCTTCTGGTAGATCAGTAAAGCCTTGATTTAATGAAATTCAAATCCTTAAACTGTTCCCTGCCCCAGCCGGGATTTGAACCTGGGCCCGTTAGGACCGCACGCCACCTCTCTACCGGTTGTTTGTTGCTAGAAGGGTACTACGCTCCCGTCCCGGTGGAGGGATGCAAGCTCACGGTTCACAGGAGCAATGACTATTGAAACTGCGATTTAAAAAAAAAAAAGATAAAGAAGCAACAGTGTGGCGAAGAGACAGAGGTTGAAGTGGGCCAGTAAGAGGAGAGTTAATGAGACGAAAAGTTTTTAACCCCAATCCTTTGTGAAGGGCTGTATGTGGGGAGCGTCCCCACACATGAAAGTTGTACTCTACACAGCGTAAGCAGAAAGATTGGCTGTAAGGAAGAGGTCAAGTATGTTGGAAATCTCTCCACGGCGGTCAGGGATAGAGGTAGAGTGCTGTACAAGCTGCTCTAGGTCATTAAAGATAGAAAAGATGTAGACTTGTTCACCAGGTGCATCGTTGAAAGGAGATGAGAGCCAAAGTGGTGGTGAACACTGAGATCTCCTAGAATGGAGATTTTCAGGAAAAGAAGAAACGGATAGGATGTGTTCCATCGTAAAATTAAGATAGTTGAAGACTTTTTCATAGTAGAATTAGGGGATAAGTAAACAGCGCAGATATATTTAGTCAATGAATGACAGGAAAGCCGAAGTCAAAGAGTAGAGAACTCAGAAGAGTCAAGTTCAGGAATACGAGAGCAACCCTCACTGATAAGTCGTTGCGTACGTATACTCAGCAGCTTTGAAATGAGTACAGAGAAAGTAGGAGGATACAGAAAAGGGTTTGCAGTCAGTTGCCTCAGACAGCTGATTCTCAGTTAAGACGACAAGGTGAGGTTTAGAGAAGGAGAGGTGCTCGACAGACAGAAAGGTAGAGGAAAAGACGCGAATGTTGCAGAAATGAAGGAGTGAGTCAGTAAGTGGTTCCAGGCAGCTCGAGTCGTCACCGGGAGAGGGGGGGGGGAAGGGGTGAACATGTATGGTTCCCCCCCTCCTGGAGTCTCCGAGGCTTGGTTATTAGACGCCATTTTATTTATTTTTTTATTTTTTTGTAAATTTCGAAAAGGAAGTGTGGCATGTAATGTGCATGGGATTTGGTGTTGACAGATGGAGAAACTTGTACTGGAGAGCATGCTGGCCTACTCTCTGTGTTACTGAAACACTGAAAAAGTCCAGCAAAGGGGGATGGTCAAGAACTAGTCCCGAGGGCTAGTGAAGCAGGAGCTCCAGCTCTCCCTGTCATCAGCTTTCCATCCACCTTGGGAGTAGGCTACTGCCCTGCTCGACTGGTGCTACAGTCTACTCTCTCTCTCTCTCTAGATAGATAGGTAGATACATAGATAGATAGATATAGTACGCTAAATGATGTTTCAGCGTGCAAGAAATTGCGGCTTCCACGCCTAAATGGCAGCGCTGCCAGTTACACACTACGACTATGGAGTACTCGCACCTTTTTTGTTCTCGTATTCAAAACGGCTTCGAGTTCTTTCGTAACACTTCTTAGATAGCGATTTATTCTGCATATTACACATCAACATCCTCGTTTGTAACTTTTATGAAATCTGTGTTAATACTTAAATCCTTTAAGTACCGTTCGTTCGTTCGTTCGAAGATTTCCTGCACATATAGTGCAGGCCGGGCCATACATTAGCCCTGTCAGTGGGGTATGGGCTGGTTAAAATATAGTAAGTGGGGAGGACAGGACCTGGGGATTGCCCAGCACACACGTCCTGTCTCCTGGCGGGCTTTGTGGTGTGTGTGTGTGGGGGGGGCTTTAAGTACCGTTCGTTCGTTCGTTCGAAGATTTCCTGCACATATAGTGCAGGCCGGGCCATACATTAGCCCGGTCAGTGGGGTATGGGCTGGTTAAAATATAGTATGTGGGGAGCACAGGACCTGGGGATTGCCCAGCACACACGTCCTGTCTCCTGGCGGGCTTTGTGGTGTGTTTAAGTACCGTTCGTTCGTTCGAAGATTTCCTGCACATATAGCGCAGGCCGGGCCATACATTAGCCCGGTCAGTGGGGTATGGGGCTGGTTAAACTATAGTAAGTGGGGAGGACAGGACCTGGGGATTGCCCAGCACACACGTCCTGTCTCCTGGCGGACTTTGTGGTGTGTAAGTACTGTAAAACAGTGATATTTGATAGGTAAAACTGCTCAGTAAGCGGTGATTCGAAACCTCCGATGAATACGGGCCCAAGGCTCAGCAAAGCAAGGATACCAACCTGGCACGTTAACTTAGTTGTTTTCAGATCTCTCGTCCGGTGTGTCATATTTTATCATGCTAAAAGAGTCCCGATAATTTTTTTTAGTGGGTGTACATGATCTATGACTTCCTCTTTCCAGTTTAATGGGCAGTCGAAAAAAAGAAAAATGTTATTTTATTCCACCATGCACAGAATGCTACATGAGGCAATAGACAGGTTCCACATTGCCTTCCATCTTCTTTTTGTTATCTGCATTTTAGTTTACTAGATGTGCAGATGTGAAGCCTGAAATTCTGCATAGCACTGAATTTCATTTCAGTTGTTCATCTATTAATGTCCTGTGATAATTTCTTCATATATGAAACTCTACCTGCTGCTCACAACAAAGAAAACTTTCTGCCTGAATGTTACACATACTGAAAAAATGACGAACCTCCCAAGAAGCCCACAAATAAAAGGCAAATTATGAACACCTATCTTATAACATGACAGTTACGAAAAGCAGGTATGGGAACGAATGAGTAAACCTTCTCCCACTCGACCAATCTCCTGAACAACAAAGCAAAATCCACCTATATCTGCACTGACGCGTAGGCTGACAACTCAGCCACCAGTCATTCACCAGCACCGCCTTCAGCCTCCGGTCATTTTCATTTTTTCTTTTTTTTAATGCAAAAATGAAGTATCTAAGGATGAGTGCCTGAAACGACGCATCTTCCGAATAAAGCAAAATAAATGGAAACCAAAATCAAGTTTCGATCTCTTCGAGATGGCTAGGCACACTGGGTATAAAAGACTGATGGTCACTGACAGTGGGAAAGACAGACTGCTAAAGACAGTCCCGGAGTTGACCAGCTAATTATATGAGAAATATAGTAATGGTTGAATTTTGCATTAAAATATAGGCAACGCTACACTGTTGCAACCCCTATCTGACCAAGCACCCCTCTCCCCTGCACACCTAACCATGCGAATAACGGCCCTCCCCCTCCCCCCCTGTATAACAGACATTAAAACTTTAAATTTCAATAGTTTATCTGTGATAAAAATGAACTTATAAGCAGACGATGCAATTATGTCTCATGCTTTTTTCATTTAGTTAGCCATTTTTTATGATTACATAGTAGGTACAGTCATGAAACTTCAAACATGATTAGATAATCATATAATCATTTATCATGTGCGGTTTCTGCCTCCTAGGTGTAATAGTTGCAAAGTCTTAATAGAAAAATGCAGTAAAATAATCAGTTTTATGTATTTTTGCAATTTCATAACATATATCTCATGGCATTCTAACTACCAGAAGGCACCAAGAGGCATATCAACACATATTTCCGGAGAGTTTGAAACCTGAACCTGTATTAGTTTTTGAGTCCTAGCCCGAAAACGATTTTTTTTTTTTTTTTACTTTTTCATTATTAAAATAAAATACTTAAGACAGCATTGTACCTATCAAAAGGCACCAGTTCGCTATAAGACAAATAACTATATGACATTTCATAACTCTGTTGTGAATATTTTCTGAGTTCTGGCCTGGAAACTAATCTCTAGGCCCAGCCAGCCGCCCTGCCGCCCAGCTCTACGGTCGGACACCTATTGATCTCAGTGATAACATTACCCTCCTCTGACTTTGTCAAGTGGAGGGTAAAAATTGGGTAGAAAAGGGGCGAGTGTATTATTAAGTGGGTATTGGGTGCCTGTTGTAAAGAGGAATGCACTGTATGGTGCGTGGTGATGTGTGGTGCAGGGCTATGTGTGGTATACGGCGATGTGTTGTATATGGCAGTGAAGTGGTGCATGATGATGTGTGATGCAGGGCTATGTGTGGTGTACGGCGATGTGTGGTGGAAGGCGATGTGTGGTGTACAACAGTTTATATTTGGCAATGTGGTGTACAGTGATGTGTGGTCTGCGGTGATGTGTGGTATATGACAATGAAGTGGTGCAAGGTAATGTGTGGTGCAAGGCGATGTGTGGTGCGGGGCGATGTGTGGTGCGGGGCGATGTGTGGTGTACGACGATGTGTGGCATACTGCAATTTTTGACGTTTGGCGATGTGGTGTGCAACGATGTGTAGTATACGATCATGTGTTGTGTGCGGCAGTGTTGTGTGCAACAGCGTAAGGGATATAGCTGTGTATGGTACATAATGCTGTGTGGTGTATGGTGGTGTATGGTGTATGGCGGTGTATGGTTTATGGCACGCGTGGTGTATGTGGTGTGTGGTTTATGGCAGGGTGTGGTGTATGGTGGTGTGTATTGTATGGGAGTGTATGGGGGTGTGTTGTATTGAGTTCATGGTGGTGTGTGTTGTATGGGGGTGTATGGTGGTGTGCATTGTATGGGGGTGTATGGTGGTGTGTGCTGTATGGGGATTTATGGTAGTGTGTGTTGTATGGGGAAGCATGGTGGTGTGTGTTGTATGGAGGTCATGGTGGTGTGTGTTGTATGGGAGTGTATGGTGGTGTGTGTTGTATGGCGGTGTATGGTGGTGTGTGATGTATGGGGTGCATGGTGGTCTGTGTTTTATGGGGGTGCATGGTGGTCTGTGTTGTATGGGGAAGCATGGTGGTGTATATTGTATGGGGGTGCATGGTGTTTTTTTTTTTTTTGTGACTAAGAAGGAACCAAAGGCCACGAGCCCACAATAACTGTTCCCTCCAACAGAAAAACAAAATACAAGAGAGAGCTAAATTCAAGATCCGATCATTTCGAGATGCCTGGACACACTGCGTTTGAAAGACTGGAGATAATAGGAAGCAGGAAATACAGACAGAGGGAGACAGTTCCAGAGGTGACCTGTTGTATAAATGAAGGACTGGGAGTAACGGTTAACTCTTGCATTAGAGAGTTGGACAGAAAAGGGATGAGAGTTTGCTGCTAGACGGGTTTTACGCGCCCGCCGTAGAGGTGGAGGAATACATGCAGACAGTTCAGAGGAGCAGTGACCATTGAAGTAGCGATAGAAAAGAGATAAAGATGCAACGGTGCGGCGAAGAGACAGAGGTTGAAGGGAGTCAGTAAGAGGAGAAGAGTTAATGAGACGAAAAGCCTTTGACTCCACCCTATTGAGATGAGCTTTATGTGGGGAACCTCCCCACACATGAGAGCTGTACTCCACGCAGGGGCGGATAAAATCCGTGTATAGAGTCAACAATTGTGCAGGGGGTGCATGGTGGTGTGTGTTGTATGGGGGTGCATGGTAGTGTGGCGTATGATGATGCATGATCATGTGTGGTATATGGTGATGCATGGTGATGTGTGGTTGCATGCGGTGTATGGTGGGTCATGGTGGTGCATGGTAGTTTAAGGATTGCGATGTCGTGTGGTTTATGTTAGTGGCTAGTGTATGATGGGGTGTGGTGTATGAAGGTGTGTAGTGTATGAAGATTTACTCGTATGGTGGATAACAGTGTGTAGTATATAACTATAAATGATGAATGATGGAGTGCAGTGTATGATAGTGTTTGGTGCATGATGGTGTGTAGTCCATGATAGTATGTGATGTATGATGATGCGTGGTGTATGGTGCTGTTTGTTGTATGATAGTGTGTGGTGTAAGATGGTATGTGATGTATGATGATGCGACGTGTGTGGTGTCGTATGAGGGTGTGTGGTGTATGATGTATGATAGTGTGTGGTGTATGATGTTTAGTAAGTTGATCTGTGGTGTACTCGTATGGTAATGTGTGGTGTATGATGGTGTGTTGTCTATGATAGTGTGTGGTGTATGATGGCGTGCGGCATATGATGGTGTGCGGTATATGATGGTGTGCTGTGTATGATGGTGTGTGGTGTATGATGGTGCATGGTGATGGTGTGTGGTGTATGATGGTGTGTGGTGTATGATGATCTGGGGTGTATGATGGTATGTGGTGTATGATGATGTGTGATGTATGATGATGTGGTGTATGATGGTGTATGATGATGATGTGTGAATTATGATGATGTGGTGTATGATGGTGTATGATGATGATGTGTGAATTATGATGATGTATGGTGTATGATGGTGTATGGTGTATGATGTGCGGTGTATGATGATGTGCGGTGTATGATGGTGTGTGGTGAATAATGGTTTATGGTGTACGTTGATGTGTGGTGTATGATAATGTGTGGTGTATGATGGTGTGTGGTGTATGATGTGTGGTGTATGATGATGTGCGGTATATGATGATGTGTGGTGTATGATGACGTGTGTATGATGATGTGTGGTGTGTGATGCTGTGTGGTGTATGATGGTGAGTGGTATTTGAAGGTGTGTAGTATATGATATGTGGTGTACGGTGGTATGTGGTGTATGGTGGTGTGTGGTGTATATGTGGTGTATGAAGTATGGTGTACGATGGTAAGCGGTGAAGTATGGTGTGTGGTGTATGATGGTGTGTGGTACTTGATGGTGTGTGGTGTATGGTGGTATGTGGTGTATGGTGGTACTGTATGTGGTGTATGGTGGTGTGTGGTGTATGATGGTTCGTGGTGTATGTTGGTGTGTGGTGTATGGTGGTGTTTAGTGGTGTGAGGAAAATGATGGTGTGTGGTGTATGGTGGTGTGTGTGGTGTATGATGTGTGACGAATGATTTTAAATGGTGTATGATGGTTTGTGGTGTATGGTGGTGTTTAGTGGTGTGAGGTATATGATGGTGTGTGGTGTATGGTGGTGTGTGTGGTGTATGATGTGTGACGAATGATTTTAAATGGTGTATGATGGTTTGTGGTGTATGGTTGCGTGTGGTGTGTGGTGGTGTGTGGTGTATGGTGGTGTGTTGTGTATGGTGATGTGTTGTGTATGATGGCATGTGGTGTATGGTGGTTTGTGGTGTATGGAAATGTGTGGTGTATGATGGTGTGTGAAGTATGATGGTGTGTGATGAATGGTGGTGTGTGGTGTATAGTGGTGTGTGGTGTATAGTGGTGTGTGGTTTATGATGGTTTGTTGTGTATGGTGGTGTTTGGTGTATGATGGTTTGTGGTGTAGTGTGTGGTGTATGATGGTGTGTAATGTATGATGGTGTGTAATGTGTGGTGTATGATGGTGTGTGATGTATGATGGTTTGTGGTGTACGTTGGCATGTGGTGTATGGTAGTGTGTGGTGTATATATGGCGTGTGATGTATGGTAGTGTGTGGTGTATGATGGTATGTGGTGTATGTTGGTGTGTGGTGTATGATGGTGTAAAATGTATGGGGTGTGCGCTGTATGATGGTGTGTGAAGTATGATGGTGTGTTGTGTATGTTGGCGTGTGGTGTATGGTGATGCGTAGTGTATTGTTCTGTATGACGTATGATAATGTTTTCAGTATGGTGGTGTGTGGTGCGTGGCGGTGAAAGGTGATTGCTTGTGTATGGTGTATGAAGATGTGTGGTGTTTGAAGGTTTGTGGTGTGCAATGGTGAATGGTGCATCGTTGTGTGTGGTGTATGGCGATGTTCAGTGTATGATGGTGTGTGGTGTATGATGGTGTGTGAGGTATTGAAGTGTGTGGTGTTTGATGATGTGTGGAGTATAGAGGTGTTTGGTGTATGGCGATGTTCAGTGTATGATGGTGTGTGGTGTATGATGGTGTGGGAGGTATTGAAGTGTGTGGAGTATAGAGGTGTGTGGTGTGCGATGGTTTGTGATGTATTATGGTGAGTGGTGCATGGTTATGTGTGTGTGGTGTATAATGATATTATGGTGTATTGTGCTGTTATGTATGGTGCTTTTTTGTGTAAGATGGCGTGTGGTGTATGATTGTGGTATGTGGGGTACAGTATGACACTGTTGTATGATAGTGTATGATGTGATGGTTGTGATGTGTGATGCTTGGTGATTGGCGTTTGAGATGTATGGTGATACGTGGTTCATGGTAGTCCGAAGTATATGTTGGTGTCTGATGCATGACTGTGTGTGGTGTATGGTGATGTGTGGTGAATGGTGGGGTGTGACACATGACAGTATGTGATGCATGATGGTGTATGGTGTTGTATAATGTTGCATGATGCCGTGGTGCTGTAATGTGGTGTTTTCTGCTATGGTGGCTTATAGTTGTGTTGTACTACGGTCAGTGACGTAGATTTAATGCGATTAATGAGGGGGATGATCTCTGGCCTGCAGAGTAGGCCTACCTAGAGAGAGGGAAGGGCCACCGGTAAGGGAAGTAAGTTGATTCAACTGCTTGTATGAACTTATAGTAAGCACAATGTCAGGTAGGTTGCACCAGGACAAGAAAAATAAAACAACTGGTTCTTTGTAACTCAATATGGCACCATTCCATCATAACATTTGCACTCCTTCTTAAAGCTAGGCATGTAACATCGGATCAACATTTGCACTTCATCTTATAGCTAGGGATGTAACATCGAATCAGCTTACATTATAATATGTCATGCAGTGTCAGTGTCTATATTTATATAATAACTGAACTTTTAATGGGAAGATTGAGTATTTAAAGGTACTTGTTGGTTTAACTTTTGCTTCTTATTTTTTATCACTTTGATAATTTGCTGGGTGGATGATTACATTCGATGTCCTCCCCTACGAAGTTGCCCCTTTTCCCCTCGCCCAGAATCGACACCCATGACAATGCTGATGTATGGTTGTGTTTGACTGTGGTGGTGTATGGCTGTGTTGTGCAATGGTAATGTAAGGTTGTGTGTTGTATTATGATGGTGTGTGGTGCTATGGCGATATTTTGGCAATGCCATCTCTGATAGTTTCGAACCCATATACAAAGCATGACTTTCAACCTAAATGGTGTCCTGTAATACAAGACCACTTAGGCATCTAGATTATTTTCACGAAGATAATTGTTTGCATTTTGCTTGGATGAGGTTGTAGCCACATTATAACTACGATTTTAATACCCGTGTGTAATCCGTCCACTATTTTAATCTTTTTAGAGACTGGAGATTTCTCTCGGTTAGAGTTATGTCATCTTTCTCTTTGGTACTGCACACCATTTCAAATTATAAAGAAGAATGATATTATTTGGAATGAAAGATCTTCATTATTTTCACTCTCACACTGGAAGATGGATTATATCTCAAATTTCCAAAGCTCCAACACAAACATCACATTCCGAGTGACAGTTTCGTCTTAGAATGGCATTAAATAATCATGTCTGCCATCTCATTCCCTCCCATTTCATAATTTTTCTGGCGCAGAGAAATAAAATAGAAACCAATTCGATAAATACATAAATAAATCAAAAAGTAAATAAAGAATTTAGTAAAGTAAACCCCCTGGGGGTAGGGGGGTTTTCAAGAATACTCCCCCAGTATTCCTGCTTGTCGTATGAGGCGACTAAAAGGGTTGGCGGAGGGTTAGTGCCCCTCCCAGGAAAATAGCAAACTAAAAAGACGAACAAGAAGCCTCGGACAAGGACTGACCAAAAAATGACGACCAAGGACCGGACAAAGGACATGGTACGAATCGCAACGTGGAATGTAAGTGGTGCGAATGATGAAGTGAGAGAGAGAGAGAGAGAGAGAGAGAGAGAGAGAGAGAGAGAGAGAGAGAGAGATTGTCCAGGTGCTTGAGGGTGCGAAAGTGGATGTATGTGGAGTAACTGAAACTAAATACAGAGGAGAGAGTGTGAGAGAATGGGAGTATGGATGGGGTATATGTGCAGGAGTAGGTGAGAATGAGAGGGCAAAAGAAGGAGTGTGTATTGTTGTGAGTAAAAGATGGAAGAAGAACATAAGAGAGTATGGATCAGTTGGCTCAAGGATTGTGTGGGTAAGACTGAAAGTTGAAATACAAATGTGGGCAATTGTGTGCGTGTATGCGCCAACGCAAGATTGTGCAAGCAGAGTGAGAGAAGAGTTCTGGACATATGTGACAATGTGCATGGAAAAGTTTGGAAAGAATGAGAGAGTGTTTTTGATTGGTGACATGAATGGTAAAGAAGGGAATGTGAAGGTGGATGGAATAGTTGGTGAGTGGGGTGTGCCTGCTGAGATAGATGAGAATGGCAGTGCATTAGTGGACATTTGTGCCGGGAGGGGGTTGGTGATAGCCAATACCCTCTTCAGGCACAAAATGATCCATAGGTATACATGGCAAGTGATGAGAAGGGTGGGTGGTGAACTGAATGAAAGGAAGAAAATGATTGATTATGTATGTGTAGATGAAAGGATGCGAAGATGTGTAATGGATGCAAGAGCTTATAGAGGTTTGGGGAGTGGACTTTCTGACCACTACTTGGTGGTGGCCAGAATCAAGATCCAAGTAAGATGGAGAAATAGAAGAAGGGAAGGACGGGTGGAAGGAGTAGTTGCAAGGAGAGTGGAAAGATTATAATAGGATGAGAAAAAGGCAGAGTATAAGAGAGAAGTGGAGGAACGATTGGTTAAATATGAATTGGAGCAGATGGGGGACTTGGAAGGTGTGTGGAAAATATTCACAGAAGAAATATGTTCAGCATGTGATGTGGTGTGTGGGGTGAACAGAAGACGGAAGGGGGTGCAAGGAACAGACTGGTGGAATGAAGAGGTGAGACAGGCAGTGGCACAAAAGAAGAAAACATACAATGAATGGATGAGAAATAGGGGCGTGGAAGAAGTTGAGAGGTGGAAGAGAGAGTTATATGTAGAAGGAAGATGAGGTGAAAAGATTACTAAGAGAGAGAGTAAGAAGAGAGTGGATGAGGAATTTGGAAGGAATTTGAGTGTAAAGTGGAGGGACTGTAAGAAAATGTTCTGGAAAGAGGTGAAGAGAGTAAGACAGGGTGGCAGTGAAGTTAGTAGGGAAGTGAAGGATAAGAATGGTAGATTACTAGTGGAGAAGGGAGAAAAAGTGAGCAGATGGAGAGAACACTTTAAGGAATTGTTGAATATAGAGAATGGAAGTAATGCGAGTATAAGTGGCTGGGGAATGGCTGGGAGAAGGAGGGAGGTGAGAAGACAGGAAGAAATCAATAGGATAGAAGTTGTGGAAGCATTGAAAAAAGTCAAATTGAGGAAAGCCTCAGGAATTGATGGAGTGTGTGGTGAAATGCTGAAGCATGGGGGAGACATAATAGTAGAATGGATGTGGAAGATGTGCAGATTGGACTGGGAGGAAGGTAGAGGCCCGGAGGATTGGAAGTCAGGTATAAATATTCCATTGTACAAAGGAAAAGGGGAAAAAGAAGTGTGTGGTAATCATAGGGGCATTTGTCTTCTTAGTGTAATAAGAAAAGTGTATGGTAGGATACTTATTGACAGAGTTAGGGAAATAACAGAGGAATTAGTTGGAGAAGAACAGGGAGGCTTCAGGAAAGGAAGAGGTTGTGTAGATCAGATATTCATTCTTAGATCTTTAGTGGAAAAGTCTTTAGAGAAGGGAAAGAAGTTGTATGCAGCCTTCATGGATTTGGAGAAAGCATATGACAGGGTGGATAGACATGGATTGTGGAAAGTATTAAGAATATATGGAGTAGATGGGAAGTTGTTGAATGCTGTGAAGAGTATCTATGATGGTGCTGAGGCTGCAGTGCGTGTGGATGGTGAACTGAGTAAATTTTTCTCTTTGAAGGTTGGGTTGAAACAGGGATGAGTCATGTCTCCATGGTTGTACAATTTGTATATGGATGGGGTAATAAAAGAGATACAAGGCAGGGCAGTGGATGTTGGAGTGGCCCTGGTGAGAGAGGGTAGTGTTTGGAAACTCCCTGTACTGTTGTTTGCAGATGATTCTGTGTTGTTAAGTGATGACAAAAGGGAGCTGCAAGGCTTGGTGGATGAGTTTGGGAGAGTGTGTAAGAAACGGAATCTAAAGGTGAATGTAGGGAAGAGTAAAGTGATGGTCTTTGAGAGAGGTTAAGTCAGTGAATGTACAGTAAGGTTGGATGGTGAGGAAATGGAAAATGTGAGTACGTTTAAGTACTTGGGGAGTGTGATGAGTAAGGATGGAAGTTTGGAGGGTGAAGTGCTTGAAAGGGTACAACAAGGAAGAAAGGTTGCTGGTTCCTTGAAAACAGTGATAAGAAACTGGGAAGTGAGCACGGAAGTGAAAAAGTTACATGGCAATATTGTGATACCAACTCTAATGTATGGAAGTGAAACTTGGACGTTGTTGGAAGGACACAAGTCAAGAGTGAGAGCAGTGGAAATGAGTTATTTAAGAGGAGCCTGTGGAGTCACATGGAGAGACAGGCTGACAAATGAGGATGTGAAGGAGCGCTGTTGTGTGGATGTGGATATGATAGGAAGCGTTATGAGGAACACACTGAGGTGGTTTGGCCATGTGGAGAGGATGAAGGGTGAGAGACTGACGAGGAAAGTGTATGTGAATGAGGTGGAGGAGGGGAGAGGGAGAGAGAGGCCGAGGATGAGATGGAGGGATGGAGTGGAGAGGTATATGAGAGAGGGGTGTGTGATTTGGGAGCAGGGCAGTGAAATGGCGGGGAACAGGGCGACGACGTGGAGGCGATTTGTTTGCGGCCACCCCGTACAGGATTAAGGCATCTGGCAATAGACAGATAGATCGAAAACACTATAAAATCTAATATATCTCTAGGGAAGTCTCGCCATCAAGATGTACTCGTCATCATGTGAAGCACGTGCTTTTTGCTCGTAAAATCTCTTTCTAACCACATGCCCGTGATTTGTATGTGCTGGAGCTCTGACATGGCCTGGAGTTTCGGCTCCGCTCTCTGTAGTTCCTCCTGTTGGACTTGTTGTATTAGCGGGGAAGTGATATTTCGTGTTAGATTTGTATGCCAAAAAACAACAAAAATAGAAGACAATTTCTAAAAACGGGTTATTATCCACGCAGCATACATATTACGTCTACATAATACACAGGCTACATGTGATCATAAAGATGATAAGCATGATATTGCCATGCGTCGAGAGTTGACGCTCATGCACAGTTTTCTTTCTTTCTTTCTTTTTCTATTCTCTTCTTCTTTATTTGCCTGCTATCTCCCAGAGCGACTTTTGCTCATGAAGATGTTGGATGAACCAGGCCTATGATCATGCATCGTTTTCGTTGAGTATATTTGCTGGTCCTTCAGTTCACGGGAACTTCAGCAAAAATATTCGTTTTTCGGTTGCAAGAATTTAAATAAATAAATACATAAACCAATAAATCTCCCGAATATTCTGAAGAATGAAACTGTAAAATCGAGAGTGTTGGAGGTGTCCTTCCCAATCAGGTTGAAGGAGCCATGAGTTCCTAATCAATTCACCAGCTAATGAGTCAAGGGTGGATCTGGGACTTCATGAGAGGGGTGGTGGAGAGGGAAGGCGGGTTCAAATATTGTCCAAGGAGGTGCATCAAATAAAAGATTTTTTTTTTTTTAAGGCTAGTAGATGCTGTGATCATGGCTGAGTCGTTCATATAGTGGCCATTGTGTGGTCCTTTCACCCATTACTGACGAAATAACATTCAAAGAAGTAATTGTGTAGATTAAACATATTATAAAACATTCCTTATTTTGTAAAATCATTAGAAATATAAATAAAAGGGCATCGCCTCGTCACCAACAACACTCCTGCCTCACCAGTTACTGCTTTTTTATACAGTATCTCGTTCGCCACATATCGCCTCAGCATTCACTACCTCACTAAATTACGTCTTCGAACCGCCCACCACAATGAGATGCACCACATACGGTCTGGCCGCACAATACCCCCCCCCCCGCACGGCAGTTCACCTTTCATTACCTTGCCGCACATTCGTCGTCTCTCGTGATACCAACTGACACTGCACCTCGCTCTGTTACGCCACACACTTCTTCATGCACTATATTTTTACACAATCTGTTTCACCATACACTGCCAAAAACACATCACCACAAATTGTCTTATCACGCACTCTTTCATTACACATTGCCTTATCACACAAACTTCCCTACCACACGCTGCTTTTGCCTGTGTCACATGACACCAGAAATATAAGAGCAACGCCATCTTATCTGTTTCTTATTTTTTGGAAAACGTTTGAAATAACCCTTGACTACCCTCAACGTCAACCATACAGTCCCCATTTTCAGAGGGTACACTCTCATTGCTCCTTCCCACCTCTGCCATAATTCCAACTCATCCCACCCAATTGTTTGTCCCCCATGTTCGTTTCTTTACCCCAAGACACATCATTCTTGAAGAATATTTTAAACTAAACTTACACTGACACTACGGACACGTTTTTCACAAAGTATACTTTCTTGCCCCTGTATCACCTCAAACCAACACTCCAGTCCAAGGCCGTGCACACGGGAGGGGGGAGGGATGAACCCTGTATTTGGAAAATGAAAAATTCGAATGAAAATAATACTAGACACGCAACACTTTGGCTGCATAAAGTCCTGTTGAGAATGTTACTCTCTATCTATCTCAGTGGTTCTCAAACTGTGTTCCGCGGAATCCCAGGGTTCCGTGAAGACCATTCAAGGGTTCCGTGGCAAAAAATATATATATATATAATAATATTTATATATATATATATATATATATATATATATATATATATATATATATATATATATATATATATATATATATATATATATATATATATATAATAATATTTATTTGAACATGAATGGATAATATGAAAGTGATGAAATCTTTTGCATTTGAGGAGAGAGAGACTCTGTACGTGAAGTGTACAGGTACGTTGGGCGTTTGTATGCGTCCCAGTCCCACCCACTCCACTGCCGTTAGCTAACTTAGCCAGTATTGTCGCGCCAGGCCTCATGACATGTGTGTTTCGCTGCATTCCTGTGTTGTTAACTGTAGTATTAAGGTTCTAAGATGGAAAACTGGTTGAAATACCACACCTTACGGCCGAAGGTGCAAGGTGATACACACAATACATCTACTGATTCTACTGAGTGTAGTGAGCGTGTTGAACAGACAGGTGCAATTAGTGATGTAACAGAATCCCTGCATGAACCACATACCTCTACTTCTATGACACAAGAATCAAGAGCTAAATCAGGTACCGGATATTCAAAGAAGCGCAAATTTGATGACAGTTACATAAAATTTGGTTTCATGTCAGTTGGAGATGAAAATGCTCCTGATGGACAATGTGCTGAATGTAATCAAGTTTTGGCTAATAGTAGTTTGAATCTTGCAAAATTGAGGAGGCACCTTGAAACCAAGCACCCACTGCTAGTTAACAAACACAGTGATTATTTCATAAGAAATCGAGATCAGTTAAAAGGGAATATTGCTTCCATCAAGAAATTTGCTTACCAAGACAATAGAAATGCACTTAAAGCCTCATTCCACGTAACTTACCACTCATACGATTGCAGAATCTTTACTGAAACCGTGCATGAAAGATGTGATTTACTGTATGTTAGGAGAGAAAAATAGCAAGATTCTTGACACTGTACCCCTGTCAAATGACACCGTATCACGCCGAATCAAAGAGACGGCAGAAAATTGTGAATCAGTGTTAATAAATCGCATAAAAACAAGTCCTGTGGGCTTCACCATTCAACTTGATGAATCTACTGACGTTGCAGGTCCAGCTGTCCTCCTTGTGTTTGTACGATATGTTTCAGATGAGTCTGTGCACGAAGATCTGCTGTTGTGCCAAGCTATCGAAACGACAACAAGAGGTGAGGACATATTTAAGATCTTGGACACTTTCTTCACCAAAAATGATCTTAGGTGGGACCTTTGCATAGCTGTCTGCAGTGATGGTGCAAAGGCAATGACAGGCCTAGTAAAGGGTGTTATTGGTCTCATAAAAAACGTTGCACCTGCTGTGAAGCATAGACACTGCTGCCTTCATAGAGAGGCGCTAGCTGTGAAAAAGATGCCAAGTGATCTAAAAGAGACACTTAATGAAGTAGTCAAGGTAGTAAATTTCATCAAGGCTAGGCCTCTTCATTCTCGAGTGTTTGCCTCATTGTGTCAGGAGATGGGGTCCATTCACAGAACTCTGCTGCTGCATACAGAGGTGCGTTGGCTATCTCGCGGTAAAATTCTTTCACGTGTGTATGAATTGAGAAATGAGATTGAAGTATTTCTCAGAGAGCACAAGTCTTCTTTGTCAACCCAGTTCACTGATGAAGTCTGGGTATGTAAGGTGGCCTATCTTGCAGATATATTTTTGAAATTAAATGTGCTTAACTTATCATTACAAGGTTCTAATATCAACATTTTGAATGTTCAAGACAGAATTGAGTCCTTCTTATGACTGAGTTCTGGATCGGCTGTGTAAAGAAAAACCAGACCGAGTGTTTGCCAAATTGCCAACCATTCCTGAACGAAAACTCCTTAGAACTGGCTGACGGTACAAGAGACTGCATGATTCTGCACCTACAGCAATTAAAGGATAATCAACGAGAGTATTTTCCAAAGCAGTCAGACCCTCTGACATGGCTACGCAACCCATTCATGGATGCAGATAATGTGATGAAGCAGAATCTGTCAGTGACTGAAAAAGAACAGCTAATTGACGTTGCCACTGACCTTACTTTGAAAACTAAATACAACAAGGACTCTCTCCTTCCTTTCTGGGCAAACCTATTGCATGAGTACCCGGAATTAGCAAAACGAGCATTGAAACATCTTATGCCCTTTGCAACAACATACATGTGTGAAGCAGCTTTCTCTCGCTATATTGCAACCAAAGACAAATACCGAAGCAAGTTGGATGCAGCACCTGATATGCGTCTGCAGTTAACAAACATAGTTCCAGATTTTGATGGTCTCTGTTCCCAGAAACAAGCTCACCCATCACATTAAATAAGGTAAGAATTTTGATGCTGAGTACGTACTGAACTGCACTTTTATATAGTCATGTGTGTGTGTGTGTGTGTGTGTGTGTGTGTGTGTGTGTTGAGGGGGGTCCCACCTATAAGGGGGTTGGTTTCCACCTATATTGGGTGAGGGGGTCGTAGGGGGTTCCCCAAAGTACCAGCAAAAGCAAAGGGGTTCCGTTAGTTGGAAAAGTTTGAGAACCACTGATCTATCTATTGCCAGACGCCATAATCCTGTAAGGGGTAGCAATTTGACTTTGAGTTATTTGTTTTACGGAGAGGGGCACTAAACCTCCACCAACCCACTTGCTGACATGTAGGGAGCACGTATGGTATGGTTATATGGTTACCACCCAACGTTGTAAATGGTTTTGTGGCTTACAGGAAACCATTTGGCTTGTCACTCAATGTAATGATGTAATGCCACCTGTAAAGGGCAGAAAAGCAATAAGAAGTGATAGGAAAGATGGGAGAAACAGGAAGAGAGGAGGGCAGACACAGAAAAAGAATGATAAAGGCTAAGGAAGAAGTAGACAGCACTATATCAAGTGAGTGAATGATGGTCGCCACCACCTACCACTAAAGAATGCTACAAGATAGAAAAATAATGGAAAAAGAGTAAAAAAGCTCTACTAAATATAAGAAGGAACGAATTAAGAGGTTTCACGAAGGTCATAAAATGTTTTGTTACCGGAAAGGATAAATAGAAGGTCATGGAAGGCTATTAAAAAAAAAAAAAATGAAGTTTGGAGAACGCAGTGGAAATTTCTAGAATGTTTCATAAGGGTATATAAACGGTCTTTCTGTACAGAGTGAGTTGGTTTACGGTAAAAAATCAGCGAGAGAAGAAGTGTTTTCTCTTAAAGCTTTTTAGTGAATAATGTCAAGTAAAAGACCGAATTCTTTGTTTCACTTCCAAGGTCCTGTAGAGTTCAGTATGTAAAGTACCCTGAGTCTGTACTCTTTCAGTACTTTAGTTAGTTAGAGTATCTGAGTTTACCGTACTGCGTTACTTAGTTTAGTGGGTAATTAAGGCGCTCCAATCGTGACTGAGGATGAACAGTTTTACATCCAATGGATGGTTTGGGTTTATTGCTCAAGTAATGCCACTCATGGATTAATGAGGCTGGTCACTTCCATCTTAAATGTCAGGACCAACTTGCCTAGCCCCGGGCTCCTACGCTTCTCAAGGGGCAACACAGGATTGGATGATGAATGAATGAATGAATGAATAAAGCGAATACGCTATGTTATGAAACAAGTTTTTTTTTTTTTCAACCCCCCCTCCCTTTCAGAAATCCTGCGCAGGTCCTGCTTCAAAGTCATCCGTTCCTTTGCCCACGACGCTCATTACTTTACAGTCCCCTTTGACAAATGCACAGTGCGTCACTGGTCACGCAGTCGACGAACGCTCTTGTTTTATTCACGCATTACCTTTATTTATTTATTTTTTTTTTCCGCACAGATTGATTCACTGTATTCTCAGGACTAAGAGCTGAATTATGAAAACAGAGAGAGAGAGAGAGAGAGAGAGAGAGTGGCAGGGAAAGAGAGAAAGCAACTGTGCATACTCAGTTTTCTGTGAAAGCTAGCAGCATAAACCTGTCTCCGTAACTTGATTAGAATCATGTGATACGACGACATGCGCTTGAAAATACTGAATGTTTGTACAGCAGCAGGCTGACACGCACAGCCTCCTTGCATTAGGCATTTCAACAATGGGAGATACTGGAACGGTGACGTCACCCCTAAGTTCCGTCCACTATCCTTAACAACCAATGGGATGTGCCGGTAAGAGTGACATCATATCCCTTGGCTCCTCTCATTCGATGATCAGTTAATGGAAGGTGCCGAAACTCTTGTTGTCACTCCCAACGGCGCCGGAAGTGGGGAGGAAGGGGACCGGTTGCCCTAGTGAATTTTTACTGGGGTGCAGTTTTTTTTTTTTTTACCCGCCTCTCTATATCACGTCTGCAACTCACTACAAATATTATGCTATGTAGAACTAACAGAAATTTGGGCACATATGCTATGGCATGTACAGTACTTCCTGTGCTACTGGTCAAAATTTCATGGTATGGAAAGTGACCTAGGCAGCTATATTAGTTTCTCTGCGTGGGTCAGAATTCCATGGTATGCGACAGTGAACTAGGGAGATATGCCTGTTTCTCTGGGTGGGTCAGAATTCCAAGGTATGGGATAATGACTTAGGCAGCTATGTCTGTTTCTCTGGGTGGGTCAGAATTCCATGGTATGGGATAGTGACCTAGCCAGCTATGTCTGTTTCTCTGGGTGGATCACAATCAATTATATACGCCGGAAGTGGTGGTGGGGGGAGATGGGGAAATGGTGCTTCTCCTGAAATCTTAGCATGTAAAGGGGGGAGGGGTTGCCCCTTCTCCTTATATATCTTGCTGAACTTATTACAAATGTTATGCAACTCTAACAAGAAATTTGAGTACACATGGTACGGTGTATCATTCTTCAGAAAAGCATGAAGATATAATCTGTCTAGCTGAAATAAATGAGAACGATATGTTAGTTTTCAGGTTAGACACACTCTCACTGTAAATTTGAGGGTGCTGGAGATGTAGAATTTATTTTTTATTTCTGTCTTTGATGCACTGTTCCCTCCTGGAACTTCCAATGGGTGGCCACATATAAGAGGAGCCTCCAGTTGTTCGTGATTAAATTTGCACTTTTCACACCATAATCTCTGCATCCACCCCATTGCTTCATTTCATCTCTTTATGTATATTTCACCTCGGTGCTTCCAACATACTGGAGTAGTGGAGGTATTCCTCCTACACCTGCACCTACAGTTTTGCTTTCATATCCCGTATATATATATATATATATATATATATATATATATATATATATATATATATATACATATATATAAAATGTGTGTGTGTGTGTGTGTGTGTGTGTGTGTAGATAGATAAACAGATGGACATATATATATATATATATATATATATATATATATATATATATATATATATATATATATATATATATATATGTCCATCTGTTTATCTATCTACACACACACACACACACACACACACACACACACACACACACACACATTTTATATATATATATATATATATATATATATATATATATATATATATTTATATATATATTTATATATATATATATATATATTTATATATATATTTATATATATATATATATATATATATATATATATATATATATATATATATATATATATATATATATATATATTTATATATATATATATATATATATATATATTATATATATATATATATATTTATATATATATATTTAAAATCATTACCATCATCAGTCGGTTGAGTATCCGCTGTAGGACCGGCCTATCCCGACCGAAGTCGGGACGATAGAGCCAATGTATCTCTACCAAGTGGCTTAGGCTGTCTAGTAGAGATTGTATGTAGGATGAGAAGTGCTTGTAAGTGTAATTGTAGTGTTGTAGTGGCTTTGGATATGTGTGTGGTCTATGAACCAAGTGTAATCGGCCCGCTCAAGCCGACTGGGTGCAAGCATACTTTATAGTAAGTGACACTGGTTCAACCACAGCACCCCTTGTGTCCGCCAATGCAGTACGTGGCCGGGTGAACACTCCCAAAGTCTTATTACCCTGGTGGGGCGCGAATCCTGGTTCACCCGTGTACGAAACGCACACTCTACCACTGTACCACAGAGGCACTTTGGATCTGCAGATTGGGACGCCCTGCGGCAGTACTTCTTTGATTTTCCTTGGAATGATTATTGCTTCCATGGCTGGAGCAATACGGAGGTTATTCTCTCGGGCATGGAAGCATACATTCCTTTCTCATATCCTCTGACGAATGCAAGAAAGCTTTGGTTTAACCACTCTTGTTCTAATGCTGTCTGCAACAAGGAGAGGTACCAGAGCCAACTCACCCCTGAATCACATCTTTTATACGTTTCTGCCCGGAATCATGCTAAGTCTGTTCTTCGCTCTGCTAAAAATAATTTCATCCCTACTAAATGCTCTCAACTCTCCAACTCGAATTCTTCCCGCTCCTTCTGGCACCTTGCCAAAAACCTTTCTAACAACTTTACCTCATCATCCTTCCCTCCTCTTTTCAACTCTGATGGTTCTGTAGCTATTTCTTCTACTCATAAAGCAGATCTCTTCGCACAGACTTTCACCTCCAATTCCACCTTAGACGATTCCAGTGCTACACCTCCTTCACTTCCTCCCTTTGACTTCCTCATGGCTGACATTAAAATTTCTTCAGCTGATGTATTTTCTGCCATCACAGGCCTCAATACTAACAAGGTGTATGGGCCTGATGGAGTCCCTCCTGTTGTTCTCAAGAACTGTGCTTCTGTGCTTACACCCTACCTAGGCAAACTCTTTCGTCTTTGTCTAACAACTTGTACCTTTCCTTCTTGCTGGAAGTTTGCTTTCATTCAGCCAGTCCCAATGAAGGGTGACCACTCCCAAGCCTCTAACTATCGTTCAATTGCTTTAACATCCCGTATCTAAAAAGTTTTCGAGTCAATTCTTAATAGAAAAATTTTAAAGCATCTTTCCTATCACTACCTTCTTTCTGATCGTCAGTATGGGTTCTGTCAGGGACGCTCCACTGGCGATCGTCTAACCTACCTTTCAGACTCTTGGTCATCCTCCTTTCGGGACTTTGGCGAAAGCTTTGCCATTGCACTCGACATCTCAAAGGCTTTCGATCGAGTCTGGAATAAATCTTTAATTTCCAAACTGCCCTCTTACGGTTTTTATCCTTCTATCTGTACCTTCATCTCTAGCTTCCTTTCTGGTCGTTCTATAGCCGCTGTTGTAGACGGCCATCGTTCTTCTCCTAGATCTATCAACAGTGGTGTTCCTCAGAGCTCTGTCCTATCACCAACTCTCTTCCTTTTATTCATCAATGACCTTCTAAGCTGTACATCTAACCCTGTCCACTCTTATGCTGATGACTCCACCCTTCACCTTTCCGTTCAGTTCCCGTAACGTTTATCTCAGCAGTTACTTCAACAAATAAGGGATGAGGCTATGGCACACCTAATGTCTGACTTGGCTCGTATCTCTGACTGGGGTAAAAATAATCTTGTTGTTTTTAACGCATCGAAGACTCAGTTCTTACACCTATGAACCCAACAAAATCTTCCACAGGTGTACCCACTAAAGTTTAATAATACTCAGCTTAATCCTGCATCATCCTTGAAGATGCTTGGGGTTTCATTCACTCGGGACTTATCTTGGAAAGATCATAGTACATCTCTTGTAAAATCTGCTTCCAAGAGATTAGGTGTGCTAAGCCGACCCCGTTCATTTTTTTACCGCTGCACAATTGTTGACTCTATACACGGGTTTTATCCGCCCCTGTGTGGAGTGCAACTCGCATATGTGGGGAGGTTCTCCACATACAGCTTTTCTCAATAGGGTGGAGTCAAAGGCTTTTCGTCTCATTAACTCTCCTCCTCTTACTGGCTCCCTTCAACCTCTGTCTCTTCGCCGCACTGTTGCAACTTTATCTCTTTTCTATCGGTACCTGAATGGTCGCTGCTCCACTGAACTGTCTGCATGCATTCCTCCACCTCTACGATGGGCGCGTAGCACCCGTCAAATAGCAAACTCTCATCCCTTTTCTGTCCAACTCTCTAATGCAAGAGTTAACCGGTACTCCCAGTCCTTCATTTATGCAACAGGTCAACTCTGGAACTGTCTCCCTCTGTCTGTATTTCCTGCTTCCTATGATCTCCAGTCTTTCAAACGCAGTGTCCAGGCCTCTCGAAATGATCGGATCTTGAATTTGGCTCTCTCTTGTATTTTGTTCTTCTCTTGGAAGGAACAGTTTTTGCGGGCTCGTGGCCTTTGGTTCCTTCTTCCTAGCATAAATATATATATATATATATATATATATATATATATATATATATATATATATAGATAGATAGATAAATAGTTAGATAGATAGATAGATAGATAGATATAGATAGATAGATAAATATAGATATAGATATTTATATTATCTGTACCTTAATGCAAATTGGCTATACTTTTGCCCACCTGCTCCAGTTTTAGAATGCTTCCAGCGCCACTGGTTACTCCCCTATGATCACTCCATCATTTCCACACAGAAATACACACCAATTTGTAATGTCAGATTTCTAAAAAATGTGCTGATGGATATACTACCGTATTGTGGGTTACACGCTGAGCACATCTGAGAGTTAGGAATATAGTTCTATTACCGCCAAAACTTTGGAGTTTTCTTTCACTATTTCGCAGTGTTTTAATAATGCGGCAGTAAGTGAATCACCATAAACCGGCCAACATACTGATTAACAACACATTTCCTTGCAGCAGACTTTTTTTTCTTACCCAATTAGCGTCACATCTCGACTTATCCCACGCTTCCTCGCTGTGTCATTATAACCATCAGACAGAATTACCGTTAATCAGTGTAACTGTCAGCCAGTATACCCGTTAACCAGTGTAAATGTCAGCCAGTATAACCGTTAATCATCGTAACTGTCAGTCAGTATAACCGTTAATCATCGTAACTGTTAGTCAGTATAACCGTTAGTCATTGTAACTGTCGGTCAGTATAACCGTTAACCAGTGTAACTGTCAGCCAGTATAACCGTTAACCAGTGTAACTGTCAGCCAGTATAACCGTTAACCAGTGTAACTGTCAGCCAGTATAACCATTAACCAGTGTAACTGTCAGCCAGTATAACCGTTAACCAGTGTAACTGTCAGCCAGTATAACCATTAACCAGTGTAACTGTCAGCCAGTATAACCGTTAACCAGTGTAACTGTCAGCCAGTATAACCGTTAACCAGTGTAACTGTCAGCCAGTATAACCGTTAACCAGTGTAACTGTCAGTCAGTATAACCGTTAACCAGTGTAACTGTCAGCCAATATAACTGTCAACCAGTGTAACTGTCAGCCAGTATAACCGTTAAGCAGTGTAACTGTCAGCCAGTATAACCGTTGATCATCGTAACTGTCTGCCAGTATAACCGTTAGTCATTGTAACTGTCAGCCAGTAAAACCGTTAGTCATTGTAACTGTCAGCCAGTATAACTGTCAACCAGTGTAACACAGCCAGAATAGCAGTCAGCCAGTGTAACTATTGGCTGCCATATCTGTCAGTCGACATAACTGTCAGCCAGTGTAACTGTCAGTCATCATGTCAGTCGGTATAAGTGTCACTGGTATTATCAGCAAGCATAGCTGCCGGTATAACTATCAGAAAGAATAGCTGTCATCATTCATTCATTGCCAGACGCCACGTATCCCAAACGGGGTGGCCAAGGGCTTAGAGTTAATTGTTTTACAGGGAGGGGCACCAATCCTCCACCAACCCCACTTGACACGTAGGGATGCCAACAGCATCTGGTGTTCCCAGGCGGTCACCCATCCAAGTACTAACCAGACCCAACGTTGCTTAACTTCGCTGATCGGACGGGAAGCGGTAGAGCAAATATTCTCTGGGCGGTGGAACTCCAGATATCTCTGTTACAGTCTAAGGCCGCTGCACATTACTCCACCTTGGCTCCTAGAATAGCTGTCAGCTGATAAAATTGGCAAGTATAGCTGTCAGCTGGTATAACTATCAGAAAGAATAGCTGTTAGCCGATAAAACTGGCAAGTATAGCTGTCAGCTGGTATAACTATAAAAAAGTATAGCTGTCAGCTGGTATAACTATCAGAATGTATAGATGTTGGCCAGTATACCTATCAGAAAGTATAGCTGTCAGCCGGTATAATTATCAGCAAGTAAAGCTGTCAACCAGTATAATCATCAGGAAGCATAACAATCAGCCAATATAATTATCAGAAAGTATAGTTGTCAGCGGGTATTAATATCAGGAAGTATAGCTGTCGGCTGGTACAACTCTCAGAAAGTATAGCTGTCAGCTGGTATAACTATCAGCAAGTATAGCTTCAGCCAGTCTAATTATTAGCACATATTGCTGTCAGCTGGTATAACTATCAGCCGGTATATTTATCAGAAAGTATAGCTGTCAGCCATTATAATGATCAGCAAGTATAGCTGTCAGCCGGTATGAATGTCAGCAAATAAGCTGTCAGCTGCTCTCTCTCTCTCTCTCTCTCTCTCTCTCTCTCTCTCTCTCTCTATATATATATATATATATATATATATATATATATATATATATATATATATATATATGAGAGATGAACAACAGTTGAAATGGCCAATTATTTTCCGGAATATCCTAAGTAGAAACAAATGAACTTTGTAATCTTTTCAGGTCAACTGAGATCCATTCCGTTTGTTCATGTCCTCTAGGACCAGGCATTGTACATTAGGTCTATTTTGACCATAATCTCTATATGGTCAAACTAAGTTCAGTTAAGTCAGTGCTGGTCTGTTCCTCAGGTTTATTCAAGGCATTGTCATTTCCAGTAGGCTCACTCTGGTCAGTAGGTTCATTAAGGCCCAATTAGGTTATTTCTATCTATCTATCTATCTAAAGCCCGACGCCCTAATCCCGCAAAGGGTCGCTGCAGACAAAACGCCTCCAAGTCGCTCTGTCACCCACCATTTGCCTACCCTCCCCCCAGATCACTCCCCCCTCTCTCATATACCTCTCAACTACATCCCTCCACCTCATCCTCGGTCTACCCCTCCCTCTCCCTCCCTCCACTTCACCTACATACACCCTCTTAGTCAGTCTTTCATTCTCCATTCTCTCCACATGTCCAAACCACCTCAGTGTATTTCTCTTAATCTTCTCAACCACTTCCACCCCACAACGTTCCTTCACTTCTTCATTCGTCAACCTGTCCCTCCATGTCACTGCACATGCTCCTCATTTCCACTGCTCTCACTCTTGACTTGTTCCCCTCTTGCAAGGTCCATGCTTCGCTTCCATACGTCAGGGTAGGGATCACAATATTATTATGCAGCGACTTCTTAACTTCCATACTCACCTCCCTATTTCTCATCACTGCTTTCAGTGAACCAACAACCTTCCTTCCCTGCTTGTACCCTTTCAAGCACTTCATCCCCAAAAGTTCCATCCTTACTCATCAGACTACCCAGAGTACTTGAATGCACTCACATTCTCCATATCCTCACCATCCAACCTCATTGTGCACTCTGTGACTCCATTCCTCTTCGACACCATAACTTTACTCTTGTTTACATTAACTTTCAGATTCCTCTTCCTACACACTGTCCCAAATTCATTCACCAAACCTTGCAACTCCCATTCATCTTCACTCAACAATACTGTATCATCAGCAGACAGCAACACTGGAATCTTCCATATCTCACCCTCATTCATTAAAGCCACACCTACATCCACTGCCCTACCTTGCACCTCCTTTACAACCCCATCCATGTATATATTAAACATCCATGGAGACATCATACAGCCCTCTTTCAGTCCCACAATGAGATCAAAGAACTCTCTCAGCTCACCATCCACTCGCACCGTAGCCCTAGCTCCTTCGTACATACTCTTCACAGCACTCAACAATTTCCCCTCCACTCCATATATTCTTAATACCTTCCACGTACACCTTGCCTATCTGTTTTGTCATAAGCTTTCTCCAAGTCCATGAAGGCACCATACACATTCTTTCGCTTCTCTAAATACTACTCCACTAAACATCTTTGAACAAATATCTGATCTACACACCCTTTTCCCTTCCTAAATCCCCCTTGTTCATCTCCAACTAGCTCCTCTGTTATATGCCTAACCCTATCAGTGAGTATTCTACCATATATTTTTCCAGTCACACCAAGAAGGGAAATACCCCTTTGGTTACCACATACTTCTCTCTCCCCTTTTCCTTTGTATAAAGGAACAATTATATCTGATTTCCAGTCCTCTGGAACCCTTCCCTTATCCCAAGCCAATCTACACATCTTCCATATCCACTCCACTACAATCTCACCCCCATACTTCAGCATTTCACCACACACTCCATCAATTCCTGGAGCCTTTCCCATCTTGATCTTCTTCATTGCTTCCACTACTTCCGCCCTACTGATCTCTTCCTCCCTCCTCTCATCTCTTCTTCTCCCAGCCGTTCCCCAGCCACTGATACTCGCACTGCTCTCAGTCTCTACATTCAACAAATCCTCAAAGTGCTCCTCAATTTCTCTCTCTTCTCCACCAACAATTTATTACTCTTAGCTTTCACTCCCCTACTATTTCCCCTTTCATACTGCCTTACTTCCATTACCTTCTTCCAAAACAATTTCTTACTCTCCCTCCATTTCATACTCAGAGTCCTCCCAAATTCTTCATCCACTTTCTTCTTACTCGCCTTCACCAATCCTTTCACCTCCCTTCTTCTACTCACATATATCTCTCTCTTCTCTCTCTCATCTTCTCCCCTACCTCTACTCCCTAGCCATTCACTATATGCCTTCTTCTTTTGTTCCACAGCTCGTTTCACCTTATCATTCCACCATGCTGTCCCTTGCACACCTCTGCATCTCCTCCTCACTCCACAACCACCTCACTCGCTGCGCCTATCACATCCGTGAATATCTTACGTACGTCTTCCACCCCTTTCATCTGCTCTAACTCATACCTTCCCAATCTTTCTTCCACTATGCTCTTATACTCTGCCATTTTCTCATCATCTGTCAACTTCTCCACTCTTCTAACAGGAGCTGTTTCATCCTGTCATCCCCTTCGTCTCCTCACCCATTTTCTTTGCAGCCTTACCTTGGCCATCACTAAGTGATGGTCCGAAATTCCATTCCCCCAACCTCTCCACAATCTTGCATCCAACATTTGTCTTCTCATTCGCTAATCCACACACAGGGAATCTATCATTGCCTTTCGTTCAACAAGTTCACCATCCATCCTCCTCATGACTCTCCATGTATATCTGTGGATCATCTTATGCCGAAAGTAGGTGTTGGCTATTGCCAACCCCTTACCAGCACAGATGTCCACCAAAGCACTACCATTCCCATCTACTTCAGCTGGCACACCCACTGACCAACCACTCCATCCACTCGTACATTCCCAACTTTGCCATTCATGTCTCCAATCAAAAGCACTCTCTCGCTCCTCTGAAATTTGTCCATACATGCATCTACACTTGCCCAAAACTCATCTTTCACTCTTGCCACTCGGTCCCCTGTTGGCGCATACGCACACACAATCGCCCACGCTTGTATACATACTTTCATCCTCACCCATACAATGCTTGCACCCACTGTTCCATACTCTCTTATATTCCCCTTCCACTTCTTGCTTATCATCAGACATACTCCCTCTCTTGCCCTGTCATTCTAATTAACTCTCGCACATATTCCTAAACCATAATCCCATTCTCTCACCCTTTCACCTTTTCATTTTGTTTCAGTCAGTCCACAAATATCTACTCTTGCATCCTCAAGCACCTGCACAATCTCTCTCTCTTTCACTTCATCATTCACTCCTCTCACATTCCATGTCCCCACCCTCAGAATGTCCTTTGTCCGTTCCTTGGTCGTCAATGTATGGTCCGTCTTTGTCCGAGGCACTTTATTCGCTTGTTTAGTTAGTTCATTTTACGGGGTGGGGCACTAACCCACCACCATCCCTTTTAGTCGCCTCATACGACAAGCAGGGATACTGGGGGAGTATTCTTGAAACCCCCCTACCCCCAGGGGGGACCCTGGTTGTTTCAATGTATTAATTTTTATCCGCCCTAGCCAGATCAGTTCAGGTCTATCTGAGTAAGTTCAGGTTCAAATGGGAACCCTTAGTCCAGTTCATGAACTTTCAGGCCACTTTAGGTCCTTTGCGTGCATTTCGGCCTGACTGGGTCAGTTCAATTTGGTTTAAAGTCATCCAGTGACAGATGGGTTAATAAATTCAATTCATGTTAGTCAGGTCAGACTGTTTCCATCAATTTCGATGCTGTCAGGTCAAATTATGTTGGCATATGCCCATTTAGGTCAATTCAGGTAGTTTAGGGCCAGTTAGGACCAACTGGGTTCATTAAGGTATATTTAGGCATACTCAGGTCAGTCACGCCCATTCAGGCTGTTAGACCTATTGAGGACTCCTAGCGTTCATTCAGTCCTAAGTACTTGTATTTAGATCAAACGAGGTCCATTCAGCTCATCACATTCATCCTGTCCCAGTCAGATTACTTCAGCTCCGTTCAAATCAGTTCTGGTTCAGTTATTAATTGCACGGTAGTGTTTTTAGTAGGAATGGGCAGGAAACCGCAAAAACAGCACGACAAAATAACAGCTAAGAGAAATCAGTGAATACTGAGTTAATATTCATATTGCCCACGCAATTTTGTATTTCTATACAAAAAAATATCAATTAAGCCATGGACATGCGAGTTATGACAGGTTAAATCCTGAAAAAAACGTGCAGTTCTGTCAATCTTTTCAGTTTCTTAGCTCTCTTAATCTGAGAAACTGTTCACTCTATAAGAAACCCATCCTAAGACTCATTGTCATCGGGGATACTGCATTGACTAAGCGCTCTGTAAAGAAATCAAACTTGGCATCAAGCACACAGTTGCCTTTACCTACAGTACAACGGTTAAACGCGCTATGTCTGCAGGTATACGCGTGCGCAGTTGTTTCCAGGTAACGCACAGCAGCAGATGTTGAGTGTGGAGAGTTACATTTTTCAGTGCAGAAGAAAAAGAACATGATGATGATGATGACTCAAAAGGTTGCCCCCTTTCCCCAACCCTCTCCAAAGGATGGTGGCTGGGGTGGCTGCAAGTATATGGTAAATAGCCGTAGTTATATACCCTCATCTTTTCATACTGAACAATCTAGACCAACATACCCATATCCCACACCAAGCCCTCTTCCTCCCATCATCCCCAGACATCACCTTCTGCTCCCCAAACCTCGCCCCCACTACATCCTGGAGAGTGGTCAAAATCCTAGGTTCTGATCACCTCCCAATCATCACTACCAAAACCAGAATCACCCCAGCTGGCCACAAACACACATACACTAATTATAAGAGAGCCAAATAGGAGGCCTTTGCATTTGAAACAGAACAACATTTCGAATTACTAAACAGTACACCCATCACCAACATCAACACCGCTGTGCACACTTTCAATACATTTATACAAAACGCAGACAAAAGACACATCCCTAGAGGCAACAGAAAGAGACACAACCCCAACTTCACACCAGAAATTCAAGGCCTCATCAGACAACGGGACACACTGCGACACTCCCCAACACCGCATACACAAGACACCGTTCAACAATTACAAGAACTCAGCACTCAAATAAACAATGAAATATCAGAACAGCAAACACTAAACTGGAAAAATTACCTCCAAACACTTGACCACAAAACAAACATCTGCCAACTCTACAAAATACTAAACAGCATCACACTTTCCAACAGCAACACCACACAATCACACGCTGCCATCACAACAACAGACACCATACCCTCAAACAAACAACAAGCAAACACTCTCATGAATCACTTTTTACAAGCCAGCCATCTAAAGCCCCATCCCGAAGACCGACGTATCATCCAACGTTAAGAGACAGTTCCCCACAGACCCAGACTACGCACCTTTCACTTACAACCAGACGAAGCACATCATTAACAACTTTAAGCACTCATCTGCCTGTGGACCAGACAATATAAGCAACATTCACCTTAAACACCTTGGACCACAAGGCATACAAGCACTCACCAACATATCAAACTACAGCTACTCACACAACATAATATCCTACATCTGGAAGCATGGCATTACCATCACTATCCCTAAACCCAACAAAGACCCCACGTTACCCTCCTCACACCGCCCCATCACCCGCTCTAGTCACTGAACGACTGGTACTACAACTAGTCACACCTCACATTCCCCTAGCCCAATCACAACATGGCTTTAGGCCACTACACTCCACAAACACCCATCTTACAGACCTTACACAGAGAGTTTTCGATGGCATGAATTCATCTAGGCCACCACACAGAACATTCCTAGTCACACTAAACATCAGCAAAGCTTTTCATGCCATCCCCCGCCACAACCTCACAAACAAAATACTCAGCACAAACATGCACAATAACACAAAAAGATGGCTGGCAAACTACTTAGCAGGCAGATGTGCACACGTAACATTTGCCGGTCAGTCTTCTAACATCAGAAACTTCACAAACGGCGTCCCCCAAGGATCTGTTTTGTCCTCTACACTCTTTAATCTATACATGCACAACATACCCACACCCCACACACCACAGATACACACAGCTTCCTATGCAGATGATATAACACTTAAATGTAAGCACCAAAATGCAAACACAGCTGCTCACATCATCCAACCTTACCTCAACACACTACACGCACGGTTCACCACAAACAGGCTCAAAATAGCCCCAGCCAACTCTACAGTGACCCTTCTCACAAATTCGACAGCAGAACACAGTCACATCCCACACCTCACCATAAACAACACTGTCCTACCACACACACACACACAGACCCAAAATCCTTGGTGTAACATACAATACATCAATGTCATTTAAACAACACATCACAAACATTAAAAATAATTTTAACACCAGGACTCAATGCTTTGAGGTCACTTGCCCATACAACATTCGGACAAAACAAAGAAACCACCACCACATTATACAAACAATACATACGTTCAGTGATGAATTATGCAAGCCCTGCCGGGGCTCCTAACCTCACAAAAACACACTACAACACTCTACAGACCATACAGAACAAGGCCCTAAAAATAATCACGGGCTGCACAGCTACTACACCCACAGACCACCTACATCAAGAAACCAAATTCCTCAAAGTCAAGGATGACCTAGACATGAGAGGAACCCAGTTTCTTGTTGCAGCCTCCACAAACCCACAACATCCACTATGTTACATGGCAGCACATCCACCCACACCAAGGAACATCAGAACAACACCCAGCACACGATACCATACACAAATACTGTTATCTCTCCCCCCTTGCTCACCTCAGACCAGCTTCCAGAAACATATCTACACTCAGATCACTCGCCGCTCCATTCAATCACTTAAAGACAACACACAGCTGCATGCACGGCCTCCTGACATCCACTCTTCTGAATCCTATCTCCCTCGTGAGGACAGGGTCCACCTGGCCAGGCTGAGATGTGGGCACCATCCAACCCTCTTAAGTTACCAGAAGAGGCTGGATGACTCCGTCGCTGATGCCTGTCCAGGATGCAACACAGCACCCCATACTATTAAACACATTATGGAAGACTGCATTGCACACAATCACCTACGCCAATAACACAACATACACCCTTTGAGAGCTCTGTGGGAAAGCCCGGTCTCGACCATGGCCTTCCTATGGGACTCGGGGCTGTTCGGCCAGACTGCCTAGGGAACAACTACTACTATCCTCATAGTACGGTACAGCTTAACATCAGTGATGCTTTTCGTATACTGCAGATGTACATCACGAATGCTAAATTTTATTTTACAGATCACATTACGTAGTCTATTGTATTATAACTTTATATCTGTATCTATCTATGTATATATTTCTCTATGTATCAATCTATCTCTACTTAATAATATTTACTTAAATACAGTATTATTGAAAAAACAATAAATTATTTGTTACATAATAAGTAATTAGGTGAAAACTGAGCACGAACAAGTGTAAAAAATATTTTGAAAAAAAAAAATGCAGCGGAAGTAGGGTTGGGAAGAACAAAAAGCAATGAAACAAAAGGGCACTTTGATATCATTGTGCACATCATGTGATACAACATGCCATGAGGCCCAGCACTACTCTCCATTTTTTTATATGACAATGGTACTGGTAAATGGCACGTTTTGAAAAGAAAGTGAACTAAAATCCTGCTATGCATCTCCTAAGAAAATGTTCCCACCCAAAATCATTACATGGCAATCTTAGTTTAATTCTCCATTCTTAAGTCTGTTGACACAAGGGTTAAGGTATGCATAGTGTTAAAAAAGGGGAGGGGGGCAAAGAAAAGCCTTCTAAATGCTACTGAGTTAGGGAGGACACTTTGACTGATCAAGTTCCTCCTAATAAGGAGCTACTAGGAGCACATTTTAACTAACAACAGGATAATATGAGGGAGTAGTGTTGGACCTCAGGGCACGTCGTATCACGTGACATGCATTATAGGTCACAAAAGTATCGGTGCACAGGGGGTCCGATGCCTAGCGAAAACATTCGAACAATTGCAGACATTTCCAACGCCTCACTGAGTATGAACAATGCCTGTTCATATAAACATAATACTTGCTATATGTCTGCAAGAGGATTTTGCTGATTGGCTATATATGACACTTCCCGACATCACGGCTCCCAACGTGTGGTTAGGTCGGACACTAATATTTCAGTGACAGTATTGTGGTCCAAAACGTTTCACGCATACTGTGCACCGATATTCCTGTGACTCATAGTACGCAGTGGTATCAGCGCCCATTCCTTCTTGTTTCTTTGTTTCTTGTCATCTCATCCATACACCTGCTGCATTAAAAAAAAAAAAAAAATGTACACATCTAAGTCCGATTCAGCTCATTCAGGTCCGTTCAATTATTTTCTTGTCTGTTTCAGGGGAACTTCAGGTTCATTCCCTTACGTTTTGGTTATATTTATCACAAGATGGAGCACTCAGAGAACGCAACACCTGCGCCTTACATGTTGTTTGATAAACAACTGTAACATCAGATGTACTATGACAGGATGACATTGTGATGCTGACCTGTCTACAGTCAGTCAAAGAGCGAAGCATATGGACCTTTCTCCATGACATTCATCTTTGACCGACTGTCACCAGACTCGAATTACTTATTCCTTGTTTCACTCTCTACCTTTCACTAGGTTTGGTTAAAATTGATCAAAACTGAGTTGACCTTGACTTATAAAGTTTGTTAACCCATTGTTTTCAAAATTGAAGCGCTTCATCCTCGCCTGACTCTCAACCCTTCCACCAAGTGTGATTACAATCGAATCGAAACTATTTGAGTTATGTTGTTCACACACACACACACACACACACACACACACACACACACACACACACACACACACACACACACACACACACACACACACGCGCGCGGGACCGAAAACAATACAACCGCGCACTATAAGGCGCAGGTATAAATAATCATTCTGTATTATTTTGGTTTAGAGATTAAATTGACACCAGTTTCGGTCGTTTGTTCTTTAAGATCTTTATTGATTTTTAGAGGTCTGTCAACTTAATATCAACCCAGTTTTTTTTTTTTTTTTTTTAAATAACAGAACGGAGGAAGGAAAAACAAATGGAGAAAAAAAATAATCCATACACCAGATTACTGGTGTCCTCTGTTCATAAAATATCTGTAACAGTTAGACTTGAACAGTTGTAGGTTGAAATTTGGAGGAAAACAACTCTGGGGAAGCGAGTTCCAGAGAGATGCAGTTCGGGGAATGAAAGAATTCTGATAGGCAGAAGTTCTGCAATATGGTTGAGTGACATTCCAGTCATGAGCGCTACCAGATGCCCATGTAGCACGAGGGAAGGCATGGAGAGGTGGCACCATGGACGCAACTTCGTCTGAGCATTTGCCAAAAAAATATCTGTAAAATAATGCAAGGGAGGCAACATTCCTTCTTACTTGCAGGGGAGGTAGTTTATATGTAATGGCAGGGTTGTTAATGATTCTAACAGCTTTATTCTGAATTTTGTCTAGTTGTCTTGATGCAACCATTCCACAAGGGTGAGCAATATTCAAGCTGAGAGCGCACATGACTCTTATAAATTATAGCTAACTGCTCATCGGCGAAGAAGTTACGGACTCTGTACAATAATCCAAGTTTCTTTGAGGCGGTTTTAGCAAGTGATCTGACATGAGAGGTCCAGCTGAGGGCACTGTTAAGTGAGACACCAAGAATTTCAATACTTTTGGAGATGGGAATATTAGTAGCACTGAAGGTAATGTACGAATCTGGCAATATCTGTCTATTAGTAAACTGTATATATTTAGTTTTACTAGCATTAAAAGAGACAAGGTTGTTTTGTCCCCATTCACTGATTGTAGATAGATCTTGATTTATGGAGATGGCTGTACTGAGTTGAGAGGTAGAGATATTAGACTTTGTAAATGGATGTCTGAGTGTGAATGAACTATGTAGTGTTGAGTCATCTGCATATGAGTGAATGGGATTGTGAGTGACAGATAAGAGATCATTAATATGAACCAGAAATAGGGTTGGCGCCAGAACTGATCCCTGCGGCACGCCGGCGTTAATTGAGTGGAAATTCGAATATACATCATCTACTTTTACTCTTATTTTCCTGTCACTAAGATAAGAAGAAATCAAAGGAACAAAAGACGTTAGTCCATAGCAAGGGAGTTTGGACAGCAGGGAACGGTGCCATACTCTGTCGAAAGCTTTAGAGATATCAAGAGCTACTGCATGAGTTTCTCCAAAAAGATCAATTGATTGATGGATGGTATGAGTTAAGAGATGAGTATGTCAATGGTGGATCTTTCGTGGCGAAAACCGTATTGTCTATCATTAATTAAGTTGTTGGATTCAAGATGTTTAACAATATGCTTATTAATTAAAGTTTCAAATACCTTACCAAGAGAAGATGTGATAGCTATTGGTCTGTAATTGGAGGAGTCAGACGAACTTCCTTTCTTCGGAACTGGGTTGACATTGGCTTCTTTCCATGAATTTGGGAATAAAGAAGTATGTATGCATAGTCTGAATAATTTAGCTAGGACAGAGGCAAGTTCAGGGGAACACTTTTTCAAAACAATTGGCGGAATTCCATCTGGACCTGGAGCTTTGTTGGTAGGTAAATTGTCTAGGATGGATTTTACAAATCTTGTCTGTATTTTAAGTGGGGCAATTTCGGGAGAATCAAGTTCCAGTACTGAGACATTCTGGCTGGTATCATCTATGGTAGAGTTTCTTGCAAAGGTACTAGCAAAGATATCTGCTTTCCCACGTGGGTCATTTGTAATATTGCCATCTGAAGATTTTAGTGGGGGAATGGAAGATGACTTGTTAAAGTTATTATTGAAAGAATTAAGAGTTGACCAGAATATTCTATTGTCATTAGGGTTGTTAAGTAGTTTTGATGCTTGCTCTTGAAGAAAGTTTGATTTAGATAGATTTAATACACCTTTTGCATGATTTCTAGCAATTTTAAATTGGGAGAGTGATTCAGGTGTTTTTGATTTTAAGTAAGAGTTATATGCTAATGACTTTTGGGCTGTTGCTCTGGCACAATTGCCATCAAACCATTTTGGAGAGTTTGATCTTTTAGTGAATTGTTGACTTGGTATGAATAAATCCATACCAGCTACTGTAGTATTAAGTCACAAATGTGGGACTGGGTAGAATTGGGATCACTAGAGAAGAAAGACTGCCATGGAACATCAGCAAGATAATTTCTAAATCCATCCCAGTCTGCCCTGTCAAAGTGCCATCGGGTCACCCTGACAGGTTCGGAATGGGGAGGTGTAGGAGGGTTAACTAATGAGGCTTTGATGAGATTGTGGTCAGAGGATCCAAGTGGTGACAGTACCTCTATCCTGTATTGATTCCAAAGAAGCCAAATCGGAACAAAGGATATCGAAATGCAAATAATAATAATGATGATTATAATAATAAAATAATAATAATAATAATAATAATAATAAATAATAATAATAATAATAAATAATAATAATAATAATAAATAATAATAATAATAACCTATCTGTCTATCAATCTATTGCCAGACGCCATAATCCCGCAAGGGGTGGCCATATGACTTTGAGTTATTTGTTTTGCAGGGTAATAGTGAAAACAACAACACAAAATTTTGGTTAACTCGGTAGGCTTCAACATGAGCCACGTTTATAAAATGTTGGGCATTATGTGTGGATACCTGGTGTCTATTCATATGTGCAAAATCACGGTGCAGTAGGTTCAGAGGTTACTGAGAATTTGAATGCTTGACGGGGGAGCAAAAATGATGGGGAAGGCGAAAAAGACTGGGAGGAAGGAGTTGGGTTAGTGGTGAGGTACTGTGAAGACTGGAGTTATATAATGGGTGGCGCTGGAGGTGGGAAAGAGATTCCTCTTACTTATTCGATGTATCGGTGCATGAAAAGGATGTGATGGACAGAAAAATGTGGCTCAGCAGGGCTGTGATGGTGGTGGGTGGCACAATACGGCAATGAAGACTGTACTGTAGTAAGAAATACCTCTATCACGTATTTGAGACCTGAAGGTGCAAGTAATAATCAGACATTCGATACTTACTGAGAGCTGGATAAAGTACATGTCATGTTACCAGAACCTTATACAAGAGCTGCCCTGTCATAATAAGAGCTTCCATACAATACCAAAACCTCATTACCATAGGAATTGGTTCTCTAACATAAAAAAAAATATATCCTACAGTAACAATTGCCTTTGTGTCATAAAACCTTTTCTGCCATAACAATAGCCTCCTTACCATATCAATAGTTGCTGCATTGTGCTATGACAAAAGCTTCTTTCTCATAACAACAGCTTCCCTACCATACTAATAGCAGTCGTAACTGAAAAACAGCCTTTCGACCAATAAACAGCTTCTCCCCCATAACTACAGCCCCACATTACAGTAGTTTCCCGACTGCAACAGAGCTTCCCCATTATATCAGACGTATGCTGCAATAAGAGGAGTTCCACATCGTTCCTTTAATAACAGTTTCATTCCTTATTGCTCAGAAACCATTCAAAGAAATACCTTCTCTTTTGGTCATAGTCCGCCAATCCTCAAAGCCTGCAGTGGACGATACAACCTTCTGGGGGCAAAGAGGACGTTCGTCTAAACCACTTACACTTCTTCTTGGATCTGCTCCTTTGAGTACAAACTCATTTTGGTAGCTCAGTTATTAACACAATTATGGCTATTTTGTCGAAAATTGACTAAGTCGTCGATGGGTTCAATATTCATAGTACTTATCACAATGAAAGAGTGTTTTTCACTTTTTTTTTTTTCTCAAATATCAGTGAAACTGTATAATGATACGCATTGATATGAAAGCAGCGGCTATTGCTTTATCATCAAATAAGGATATATAGCTGCGAAAGCAATTGTGCGACAATTAAATCTGAACATATTAGTACAGGGTGATTCACTGTACTGAGGCACCAGAATCATATAAGTATTCTCGTATTAGAGAACCTTTATAAGTGAAATTTAGAACTAACATTCTTCAATTCTTAAACAGTTTATCCACGGTTACACAGAGCTTTAAAAGCGACTTTCTTCAACGTTTAAATATAACTGAACTCGGTGTTCTGATCTAGCTAATTGTCTGTGCAACTTATGTGATGGGTTGGCTGCATTCTCATAAATAATGTTTTGTGTTCGGTAATCAAATGTGTCAGGCTTGGTTGTAAGTCCTTTTCCCTTCAGGTGACCCAGCAGCTAATTTTTTTTTTCTACCTAGATCAGACGAAATTAAAATATTCGGGTAACTCTAGAGTACGGCATGATCACTGGATCAGTGTAATTGACCAAATAATGCTAGCTCAGTGCCGAGCTCGTGAAACGACTGCACTTAATTTCCTGCATGTGTTTCTTGAAATTTAAATGTCGGGAACTTTATAAATGCAATGTGGTATATAAATGACATAGACTGAAGTTTGTAAGTAATGAGTTTAATTAACCCATTACGTCCTATTTTGAGGAGCCTGGGAGAAACTGGGTTAAAATCAGTTCATTAATAATGGACATATTGGCTTTACTTTAGGGCCTCAAAATAGCGCGCGCGTGCGTGCGTGCGTGTGTGTGTGTGTGTGTGTGTGTGTGTGTGTGTGTGTGTGTGTGTGTGTGTGTGTGTGTGTGTGTGTGTGTGTGTGTGTGTGTGTGTGTAGCAAAACGCATACACCGGCATCCAAATATGTGGTGTCATAACTACCAGCTTAGGATTTTGACATCTTTGCCACACCTCTTCTTTGGCAAATTTCTGATTTTTTTTTTTTTACCGATTAGCAACAGCGAGAAGTAATCTGAATTTTTCACTTCCACTAATTTTCGTTATTCATGAGAGTACAACTATCATCTGCGATACCTGAAATACAAAAATAACATTTTTTTTCATAGGGTATGCATTAGCATATATTGACGAGATCTTGATCGGAAAGAATACTCTGAAAAATGGCAGAGTTATGAGAAAATGAAGACAAGAGTGTGTGGGCATCTATGTTCCTGGCAGATCCCCGCATAAATACCGAAAATGTGATATACTAGAGATACATATAGTTTATGCATTTATAATGTGGGAACTCAGCTCGTCCATGCTGTTTCTACGGCATAATTCAAGAAATATGGCAGCATTATATCCGCGTACAATCTGATCCTGCTAGTCTGAGGGAGGCTTGCTGATGTAAACTGAAGAAAAGAAATTAACAGAGGAAAAGAAAAAAAGCTGAGCACACATAACTCTCTTCCGTCAAAGTCAGAAATCCCCTCATTGCACTCCTGATACGGCAAATCAACGCACACTAAAACCCCAAGCACTGCCCGAAAACCCCAAATAGGTCTCGGGGAGGGGGTCGGGGTGCATAAAGAGGCCCCGAAGTGTGCTGGTGCAGGGAACTTGTCCTTGCTGCTGCCATTACCGCAATCAGGCCAGACGTTAGCGCAAGTTGGCTGAGCTAAGTTTCTCAGGTGGCTGGTGTGCTGCTGCTGTTGTTACTGCTGTTGTTGTTGCTGTTGTTACCGCTGCTTCTGTTTTGCAGTGTGTGTGTGTGTGTGTGTGTGTGTGTGTGTGTGTGTGTGTGTGTGTGTGTGTGTGTGTGTGTGTGTGTGTGTGTGTGTGTATGTGTGTGTGTGTGTGTGT